>NC_069499.1:612297299-612496751 GCF_027579735.1 Bombina bombina | reverse complement strand
AATATATATTTTAGGGTTGGTTGGATCCCTTAAGCGTTAAAGTTAAATTAGTACTCTGGTGTAGGTATAGACAGTTTTATTGTGTGTCAACTTTAGTTATTTATAGTATTTGTCTAAGGGATGATTAGTAAGTCTAACATGTAAAGAGCATGTCAGTCAAACGTTGCAATTTAAATTATTGTAGGAAAATAAAGGATTATTTTAAGGTTTCCAAAACATCAAATCTAATGGCAAATTTCTTACTTATTTACTGCAAATTCTAGCTACTCCTAAATACTGTGCATTTAATTAAAATGTATACACCTCAATAGTATATTATATTATATTTCATCCTCATTTAATATATTATATTGTAATTAAAATAGCATATCCCAATGCGATTTCTAGGAGTTTTGATTGGTGGACAGAGACTCAAAGTATATGCATTATGGAGAGCAGTATAAACTATACTTGTGCAGATATTTACAAATTAAATAGAAAACTAATGTATTTGTCATTTACAAAAAAAAAAGAAGGGTAGCTAAACAGATGTAACTGAGAAAGAAGAAAACAGTGATACTAAATATATAGTTGTAATAAATTGTGTTTTACCTTCAGACAAACAACTTAGAAGGCAAAGGACAGCATTGTTTCACTGCTGGAAGATCATGTCAGGAAAGGCTAATATAATTGATTTCTTTGAATGTGTAACTAAATTAATAGACCAGGGAGTAGCCGTAGATGTAGCATATCCAGACTTTAGCAAAGCATTTGACACTGTCCCACATAACAAACTAATTCACAAAATGTAATGCCTTGGGATAGCTGCTAACGCCTAGATTATGAGTTTTGAGTTAGAAGCTGTGCGGTGCTAACGAGCAGTTTATGCTCACTGCTCACTTACAGACAGCGCTGGTATTACAGGTTTTTATAAACCCAGCGTTAACCACAAAAAGTGAGCGTAGAGCAAAATTTAGCTCCACATCTCACCTCAATACCAGCGCTGCTTACATTAGCGGTGAGCAGGTAAACGTGCTCGTTCACGATTTCCCCATAGGAATCAATGGGGGAGAGCCGGCTGAAAAAAAACCTAACACCTGCAAAAAAGCAGCTTTTAGCTCCTAACGCAGCCCCATTGATTCCTATGGGGAAAATACATTTATGTCTACACCTAACATGAACCCCGAGTCTAAACTCCCCTAATCTTACACTTATTAACCCCTAATCTGCTGCCCCCGACATCGCCGACACCTACATTATATTGATTAACCCCTAATCTGCCGCTTCGGACACCGCCGCCACTTACATTATACTTATGAACCCTTAATATGCTGCCCCCAACATCGCCAACACCTACATTATATTGATTAACCCCTAATCTGCTGCTCCGGACACTGCCGCCACCTACATTATACTTATGAACCCCAAATCTGCTGCCCCCAACATTGCCGACACCTACATTATAGTTATTAACCCCTAATCTGCCTTCCCCAATGGCGCCGCCACCTACCTACATTTATTAAACCCTAATCTGCCGCCCCCAACGTCGCTGCCACTATATTAAAGTTATTAATCCTTAAACCTAAGTCTAATCCTAACCCTAACACCCCTAACTTAAATATAATTTAAATAAATATAAATACAATTATTATAATTAACTAAATTATTCTTATTTAAAACTAAATACTTACCTATAAAATAAACCCTAAGCTAGCTACAATATAACTAATAGTTATATTGTAGCTATCTTAGGTTTTATTTTTATTTTACAGGCAAGTTTGTATTTATTTTAACTAGGTACAATAGTTATTAACTATTTAATAACTACCTAGTTAAAATAAATACAAAAGTACCTGTAAAATAAAACCTAACCTAAGTTACAATTACACCTAACACTACACTATAATTAAATTATTTCCCTAAATTAAATACAATTAAATACAATTAAACAAAATTATCTAAAGTACAAAAAACCCTCACTAAATTGCAGAAAATAATAAACAAATTACAAGATTTTTAAACTAATTACACCTAATCTAATACCCCTAACAAAATAAAAAAAGCCTACCCTACACTAAATTACAAAATAGCCCTTAAAAAGGCCTTTTGCGGGTCATTGCCCCAAAGTAATCAGCTCTTTTACCTGAAAAAAAGTACAACAGCCCCCCCCCACCATTAAAATCCACCACCCACACAACCAACCCTACTCTAAAACCCACCCAATACCCCCTTAAAAAAACCTAACACTAACCCCTTGAAGATCACCTTACCGGGAGAAGTCTTCACCCAACTGAGCAGAAGTGGTCCTCCAGATGGGCAGAAGTCTTCATCCAACCGGGCAGAAGTGGTCCTCCAGATGAGCAGAAGTCTTCATCCAGACGGCATCTTCTATCTTCATCCATCTGGCGCGGAGTGGGTCCATCTTCAAATCATCCGACTCGGAGCATGCTCTTCTTCCGACAGCTATGACTGAATGAAGGTTCCTTTAAATGATGTCATCCAAGATGGTGTCCCTTCAATTCCAATTGGCTGATAGAATTCTATCAGCCAATCGGAATTAAGGTAGAAAAAATCCTATTGGCTGATACAATCAGCCAATAGGATTGAGCTGGCATTCTATTGGCTGATTGGAACAGCCAATAGAATGTCAGCTCAATCCTATTGGCTGATTGGATCAGCCCATAGGATTGAACTTCAATCTTATTGGCTGATTTTTCACAGCTTTATTGGTACCCTGTCACTAAACACCCACACTATACTAAAATGTTTTACCCCTAAACCGCCGCTCCCAGACCCCGCCGCAAACAGCCAATAGAATGCCAGCTCAATCCTATTGGCTGATTGGATCAGCCAAAAGGATTGCTCCTACCTTAATTCCGATTGGCTGATAGAATTCCATCAGCCAATCGGAATTGAAGGGACGCCATCTTGGATGACGTCACTTAAAGGAACCGTCATTGTTCAAGAAGACGTCGGATGAAGAGGATGCTCTGCGTCAGATGTCTTGAAGATGGAGCCGCTCCGCGCCGGATGGATGAAGATAGAAGATGCCATCTGGATGAAGACCCGTATGGAGGACCACTTCTGCCGGCTTTGTTGAGGACTTCGGCCCGGTTGGGTGAAGACTTCTCCTGGGTTCGTTGAGGACTTCGGCTCAGTTGGGTGAAGACGCCTCCCGGTAAGGTGAGTTAGTGGTTTGAGCTGTAGAGCCGGCACCCCACAGCTCAAACCAGACACTCCCATAATACTAAGCTAATCAGCGCCCTAACCGGTATAGGCGAGAACTGAGCAAGAGACAGAAGTGTTTGTAGCTGGGGTTTACAGCGCGGCTTCAAGATCAGCAAAAACAGTTACACTGCTTGTCTTATTTTGGAGGCATTTTCTTCTAAAAGGTGACATTGGACAAAGAAGACAGCTCATTCCATTCTAAGAGCTGAACTTAAAAGGATCACTTAAACAGGTACCTGTAGTTTCTAGTGGATCCATTAGAGCACTAAAAAACACTGTGCTACACTAAAGGAATCACGGATACCAGTAAATCACTCAAATTCATCTGCACCTTTGTGGACATTTTTCTGATATGCTGACTTAGCCATATTTAACTGAAGCTATTTGGTTTATGCACTTAGTGCACATACTCTTAGATTATTAGTAGATAATTTGATGATAGATATTGTGTTACAAATTGCTTGATATTCTGATACATACAGTTCTAGTTGCTTACATTAGTAACCTACAATATATGTGTAATTTTCCTTGTGTAAATGCTTTTATAGATTACTCACAATTTAATAGAGAGTTGGCCAATCACATATTTTATTGTCTGAATTCTTGTATAAGGTTTAATTTATACCTAGGAGATTTTCATTTCATGTTATACATATTTTATTTTTAGGTTCTTTTTGTGACATTTGTTGAAGAATAAATTATTTTTTTATATAAACACTAAATTGCATGCTCTCTTTTTCTTGGGTATATTTTGCCTGTACTGGCGCTTTAGATTTTAATTGTTCTTTGTTGTCCTTTCCCCTGGGGATTTAGGAGAAATATCCCCTTAAATCTTAAAGCATATATACCCTAACCTTTGCGCAGTCTGTATAACCTTTTGTAGATTATGGGAGAAAAAAAACCCCCAATATATTGTGATTGTAGCCGTTTGACCTGAAAAAGAGCTGAAAAACTGCTGCTGATATGTTGTGATCGAGGCCTTGGTATACTCTGTTGAAGGAGCAACAATGCACTACTGAGAGCTAGCTGAAAACATCCAGCCAAATGACAAGGGGCATATATGTGCAGCCACCAATCAGCATCTAGCTCTCTTTAGTGCCTTGCTGTTCCTGAGCCTACCTAAGTATGTAGTTTAACAAAGGATACCAACAGAATGAATGTTTAAAATGTAATGCTCTGTCCTAATTGGTAATGGAAAAATGTTGGGTTTCACGTTCCTTTAAGATCAGATACAGGCCTTGTATCTCTATTATACAAGTTATAGGCCCATTTTAGACATAGGATGTGATGTATAGCCCCTAATGCCACCATTATGCTAGCTATACTCCCAGCTGAGACCCCAGATGACAAGTGCAGCTTTTATTATGTCAACTACAAACATAATGGGCACCACAGATCACACTCATGTTCCAGCAGCTCTGTGCTCAAAAGCATAGGAACAAACCATAGTCCCTGCAACCTCCATTATACCATCAATATACCTCAGATTATGTGTGTGGATGATTCCATAAAATTTAGGGGTGGAAAAAGTTAGAGGCAAAAGTGAAATATGAAGATATCAGATTGGACTGGTAGGGATACTCTAGTGTTATTTAAATTGTCCTTCGTACTGTTTAACCTGCACTAGGTATGTACACAATGTGTTACCATTTTGTTTTGTGGTGCTACAATAATAAATGGACATACCCTAAAACCACTACCATTTGTGGCCTCTGAAGCCCATTATGCCTGCTTTGGCATGACACGTGGCTCCCTTTGCTGCTGGAACCCAGGTTTTGTGACTGCTACACTACATCACTTGTTCCACCCCTGTCTCCATGGAGGTGTTTCTTTTAAAAACCTTTTTTTTATTATATAGAAAAAAAAAAATATTTGTGACTTTAATTATGTTTTATTAGTAGGGAGTTTATTCCAATCTTTCCCCAATTTTATTTTCGATTTTTGTGTGGTTAACACAATCATTACAATATAGGCTTACGGGGTAGATTTCTCATACCCTGGGCGGGAAATGGCTCACTATAGTGAACATGTCCGCCCTGCATCGCTAAAAGCCCGACAGGCATACGCTTGATGGCATTAGACATTGCACAAGCAGTTCTGGTGAACAGCTTGTGCAATACCGCCACCCCTGCAGATTATTGTGGACAATCAGCCGCTAGCAGGGGGAGTCAATCAACCGGATTGTATTCGATTGGGCGGATTGATGTCCGCAGCCTCAGAGGCAGCGGATGAGTTAAAGGACACTATACCAAACATTTTCTTTCATGATTAAGGTAGAGAATATAATTTTAAACAACATTCCAATTTACTTCTATTACCTAATTTGCTTCATTCTTTAGATATACTTTAATGAAGAAATAGCGATGCACACGGTGAACCAATCAGAGGAGGCATCTATGTGCAGCTACCAATCAGCAGCTACTAATCATATCTAGATATGCTTTTCAGCATAGAATATCAAGAGAATGAAGCAAAATAGATTATAGAAGTAAATTAGAAAGTTGTTTATAATTGTATGCTCTGTCTAAATCATGAAAGAAAAAATTTGGGTTTCATGTCCCTTTAAGGAGCAGCGGTTAAGACTGCTGCTTTTTAACTCCTTCTTCCGGTGAGCATCAAGGCTCGCGCGGAAACAGTTACATTGGGGCCAATACAGGGGTTTGTAAATCGGCCCCTTCCTGTCAAATTTTATTTCTACTTTCCTACCAAAACTAGCATGTTCACTCTAAATTAATGTCTTATGTTCCTTCTCATCGTTTCTAATTCTTTATTTACTTAATTGCATTGAAAAGGTCATATTTCTGTGATCTGCAGGCTTAACCAAGTTTACAATATTGATACAAGAAGATATTTTTTTTTATTCATTTTTTTTCCTTTCTTGCCAATAATGCAACATTAAAATTTTGGAACATTTTACTGCAAGGGCCAAGCAAGGACGCCCTGTGTGGAAAGAAATAGTTTGCACTGTTTTACAAAAACAACCCTGAACTGGAGATTTTTCTAGAATATTTATTTTATAGGCTGAATATTTGCTGAACATTGTATTATAGTATTTCCATTATTAAAGGGATATTTACATAATCGAAGCAATAACAATGAAATTGCCCAGTTTTACACCTGGGTTCACTTTATTTGCCTATTCCGTTAGTAGTACCCTTGAAGCCAGCTGCACAGTTTGCATAAGCCACTAGGCCTATGGCAGCAGAGTATGGGAGGTGGCAGCACACTTTGAGGGGTCGCTCTATGGCATGATGCCTTCCCACTCTTATGCTCTGCAAATGTTTTATTAGTAAATGTAATTGCAAATCGATGTTGTCTAGTTGGGGTGTATGACAGTGTCTTAATAGGGCCCGGTTATGGTATGATATAGATATAGTAACTGAAACAAGCATTGGAAGTACAGTTATGGTAGCCCCACTATCAGGAAAGGAGCGTTTTGTTATCGCACATTGCTAAATTCAGGTTTCAGAACAGAAATTTTGTTATGTTATGATTTTCTTGTGCAATTTTAAAGGGACAGTCAACACCAGAATTATTGTTGTTTAAAAAGAAAGATAACCCCTTTATTACCCATTCCCTAGTTTTGCACAGCCAACGCAGTTATAATAATACATGTTTTGCCTCTCTAATTACCTTGTATCTAAGCTTCTGCTGACTGCCCCCTTATTTCAGTTCTTTTGACAGACTTGACAGACTTGCATCAGTGCTCACTCCTAGGTCACTTCACGTGCATGAGCTCAATCTTATCTATATGAAACACATCAACTAATGCCCTCTAGTGGTCAAAATGCATTCAGATTAGAGGCAGTCTTCAAGGTCTAAAAAATTAGCATATGAATCTCCTAGAATTATCTTTCAACTAAGAATACAAAGAGATCAAAGCAAAATTAGTGATATAAGTAAATTGGGAAGTTGTTTAAAATTACATGCCCTATTTGAATCATGAAAGGTTTTATTTTGGTCCCTTTAAGTTGTTAAATCAACATATCCTCATTTCAGTAGCTATTAAATGGACAGTAACACCTTGAGATATTTATATTTCTATTATATGATACTTTCATTATATATTTTACCCCTTTTTCATATAATTGTGGATTTGTTAATTCTCAGAACTTGAAATGCCCCCCCCTGCTGTCTTCTCAATGCTAACCCTGCTACATGTTTTAACCTTACTGGATTAAACTGATAGCAACTGCAAAACAATTCACTTTATACTAACTAACAGTATGACCAAGGCTTACCTTGTTGTCTACAGACTCAAGCCTAGATTGTCTCTTCCAAATAAGGCAAATGGTGGGTGGAGTTTGGCTATTGAAAAACAGTTGCAGCTAGCAAGATGTTGGCTATGTTATTGTAGAGCAAGTCAACAAAAATGTCATTGTAAAAATAATATGGTGTAGAGTACAACATAATAACTGGAAACATTGTTTCAGCATTTAGCAGTTGATGCTATTTTGATTTCAGATGCTTGCTAGTCAAACAGCCCTCTACATAGTTCTATGCCTGATGAGAATTCCCATGCATAGATCACAGAGTACTGCATAACTTGTCTCTAATCTTTTAGCATTGCTGCTCCTGGGATTGGTTATTGCAAACAATGAGGTGTTGGTGATCAGAATAAAGATCTGTATGAAAGTTCATCGGGCACATAGGCCATATATCTGTAGTGTATATACTTCACCAAACATACTTCACCAAACATGCATACAAAAAACTGAACCTTTTTGGAGATATAACACTTTTCAAAGAATGTAAACCATGGTATAAACTCCTGCCTGTTATTGTCATAATGTAATAAATAACTGCTTCATAAAAAAATAGGTGACATTGGGTTTATGTTGGGTGGCTACATTTTCTAACCAGCCTATTTTATTTTTTTAAATTAAGAGTATAGTAGAGTTTGTAGTCACTATTTTTAATGGATGTGTGGAATCTATACAATTATGTTACCTCAAGTTTGAAATACCTAATTTTAAACGCATATATTGGTTTCTTTTTACCAATAAATAAAAACAGTTTCAACACTACCATATTTTTATATCAACCATTTGACCTATTGGGGATTGTAGCCTCCATATTTAAAAAATGAGTTTGTCATCTTTAATAGGGCGTTTTTGCTGCAATTATTTGTTTTTGACTGAATGAGAAACATATATTTAGAACTTTCTGATATTTTTACACTAAATCATATACGTATGTTAATGATTAGACAAATGCTATTTTCACATAAAAACAGAAGTAAGGAAGTAGGTCCAGGTCCAGTGACTAATCATCTGAAAAAGATTTTCCTGTTTCTAGAACGGCTCTCTCAGATGAAATTTTGAATTTAAAGTCTCTTTTACTGCGTTTTTCCTCAGGATAAAAGTTCAAATAGATAAAAAAAGATGAGAGGGGAATTATTTGTATTCTCATGAGCATCTGTGTTTCCTGTCTCCCAAAACAACTGAAATAGTTATCTCAGGGGCGGTTCTACACAGGGGCCCACAGGGGCCAGTGCCCCTGCAAAAATGTCCCTGCCCCCTCCTGTGGCCCCCCTGAGCTGGCCACTGAGCTGACTGAAAAATACTGGACAAGATCAAGACTATTTATCTGCTTCCCTGTCCCTGAAACGCTGACTAGTCAAAGCGTGGGTTTAACAAAGTGAAGTAAAACGTGTGCCCCCTCCCCTTTTCAGAGATGTGCTACAGTTCCCGTGTTGTTGTGGGGGTGGGGCATCTTACAGCTGCAGTCTGCAGACAAGAGTTCCAGAAGTGTCACTGGTTGGTTTTGCAGACGTTCTCTCTAGCCTGTACACTGAAGAGATGTAAGTCTGCCCTCTCACCTCCACAACTCTGCTGGAGTGTTTTTTTTTATTTTTCTAATGTATATAAATAATTATACCATTTTCATTGAATGTGCTATCTGATCTATGTAGCACTAGTTAAGTGCATAGACTCAGTGTGTGTATGTATGTATGTGTGTATGTGTATATATATATATATATATACACACATACATACACACACAAATTATAAATATATATACATTTATACATACACGCACAAATTATAAATATATATACATTTATACACACAAATATATATATATATATATATATATATATATATATATAAAATTTGTTTCTGTTTTTTAATGTGCCCCCCTGATTAAACACTGGCCTCACCTTGGCCCCCCCCAGTAAAATTTGTCTAGAACCGCCACTTCTATCTGCACTTTACCAGTTGACTAAAATCTGTCTGTCTAAACTGCACAATAATCCTAGTAATATATAATCTGATTTCATCTGGAATTTATTATGATGAATAATAAAAAATACAGTTGCTAATAATATTATCTTTATACTTTTAAAACCCCTCTAATTTTGTGTTAGTTTTGATATAGGTTGCTATTCTACTGCTTATCTTTCATCCCGCTGTTATCCTTAACCTTTGATCTCAGAGTACTTCGAGAACATTCTTCTTCTCACTCACCTGAACCACATCCTTAAATGTCCTTGAGTTCACACCCTTGTCTAAAAGTTGTGTAATTTATTAATGTGTCTTCTTAGAGGGCAACTAGTAACATTTTAACTCTTTTGCTGCCAACATCCAGAAATTAAACTCCTAAACCAAAACTATTATGTTTTCTCTTAAATATGCAATGATGATTATTCAAATGTGACATGTGGAATTTAGCTAAAATATAAATTGCATCATATTAAAGATCTCTTTCATAATATTTAATAAAAAATACACTGAATGAACTAAAACTTTCAAGAAGTTAAAGGGACATGCCACCCACATTTTTTTCTTTTATGATTTAGAAAGAGAATGCAATTTTAAACATCTTTCTAATTTACTTATATTATCTAATTTGTTTTATTCTCTTGATATTCTTTGATGAAAAGCATATCTAGATATGCTCACTAGCTGCTGATTGGTTGCTTCACATAAAAGCATCGTGTGATTGGCTCACCATGTGCATTGCTTTTTCTTCAACTAAGGATATTTAAAAAATGAAGCAAAATAAATAATGGAAGTAAATTGTAATGTTGTTTAAATATCTATTCTCTATCTGAATCATGAAAGAAAGATTTTGGGTTTAGTGGCCCTTTAACTAAGGGCAAACACATACTGGCAACTGACAAAAGGGATTTATCGGGGGTCTCTTTGCACACCATGGAAGTAGCGCGCATATTACAAGTTAAAAGTAAATGCGTTTGCTCGAGCGCAATTGAATTTAACGAGCGTAAGGATAGAGTAACTTCAGAGCTCTGATTAACTGTTACGCTTAAATTAAAAGTTGCACAAAACACATCAAAAATGCATTCAAAAGTAGAGTTATAATTGTAATAACACTATCTAATATATATGTATATATTTTAAATTGCAATAAAAGTTATAAGGACTCAAAGATGTGAGGTCTCAGGTGTTAGAATAAAGAAAGGACTGCAAAGGGCTTAAACATAGAGATACATACATATACATGTCTAAATATGTATATGTATGTATGTATGTATATATATATATATATATGTGTGTGTGTGTTTGTGTGTGTAGTGTGTGTGCTGTGTGTGTTTAAATGTGTATTTATATCTGTATTTATGTATTTACAGTCATATATACACATAGGGGCCGAATTATCATTGTGCGAGCGAACATGATCCGATATTGCAGATCATGTCCGCTGCACATCGATAAATGCCGACAGCACTTGTATTCTAGCCCATATTGTTAATATTAGCAATGACTGACATTGGAAAACTTTATTAAACCTTGAATTTTGTGTAAATTGAATAAATAATTAAAAGAATAGAAGGAGAACATAACACTTTACTAAACTGTGTATTTGTTTTCACAGCACTCAGATTTGGAGGCACAGGGAATGACTTACAATTGGAGCTGATCTGAGATGTAATTGGCCATCTTTCAACTATTACATGCTGCTAGATGTAGTAGCCCATGTTTTTTTTTTATCTAGGGCTGTGGACTACAGATGCCCATGTGTTTACATTCAAGGGACAGGAAGAGGAAGGTCTACAAATGACATTGCTGCATGGGGCAATTTAAGATTTGCCCATAAAGGGGTAAGGAAAGTGTTTAAATGTGGTATGTTAAGGATGCATGATTACATTTAGAAAAGCGCAAACCTTAAAATAAGATTGCACTATCTAAATAATAAATACTCAGAATAATTAAAATACTGAAAAATATAATGAGGCAAAACTGATTATTATTATTATTATTATTATTATTATTATTATTAATAATATTAAACTCACTCCACCTGTACTCCTTTCTAACCCCTATTTCAGACCTATATTCCACCTGCCCTAAAAGCACCTGCCACCCTTACCTCAGACCATTTTATCCCATTCAAGTAAGCTCTGTTCATAACAGTCAGAGAAAAGAAGGGGTGCTGTGGTTGGGTGTGTATGTGGTGTACAATATCATATGCGGATTTAATAATGAATCACATTACATAACCAGCCTGGTTATACAGACAAAAGTTCATGGTCTTGCTATGTCCATGGGTCCACCCCAATGTCCCCTGACAATAGCAAGATAGGAATAAAGATGTCTTCAATATATGTATAGAACTCTCCAATGCTGTTCAAATGGTATCACATATATATGTATCATAAACAGACTCACCACAGTCCTGTTTCAGGTTGATCTGTCCCATGTGTCTTTGCGGTGCTATTGATAATGTTGTGATACTCCTCTTTGCTACTGGTGAGTGTCCAAGCTGGGAATTGCCAAGCCTCCGCAATAGGGGATTTAAAAAGTGTTTTCAACTCGCTGTGTGTGCTCACAATGGCCACAAAATCTCTCAAACGAAAAAACAGTAGGAGCACCAAAAAGCGAGTGAAAAAACAAAATTTATTTACAGTTATTTAAACAGAAGGGTTAATTAACCCCAGGGTAAGAGTGAGAAAACAGAAAACAATATTCAGAGAACAAAAACGGCTGACCGGTTTCGGGGTCTGCCTTAATCCTAGCCTGCTTTTGTTCTCTGAATATTGTTTTATGTTTTCACACTCTTACCCTGGGGTTAATTAACCCTTCTGTTTAAATAACTGTAAATACATTTTGTTTTTTGAAGCTCTGTTCATGCCTACGCTAGTTTAGTTGTCTACCCTATCAGATTAGATCTACTTGTCATCTTTGGGTTACACCTCATAGCCCCTTCAGATTTTTTGTTCGCTCAGAATATATCCACAAATTATTTCATATCATGTGCTTATGGTTCCTAGATCCTATACCTCTATGGGCTTGATTTATAAAGATAGGGCGGACAGGGGCGTACATATGCATCTTGTCTGCCCCAGCTTGCCTCTGGCTGGCAGAAATCCTCTGCCGGAATTTAGCATTGCACACGAGCGCTATTTTGCACTCTTGTGCAACACCGTCCCCTGCCCGTGCAAGCTGATCCCGCATGGGCAGGAGCTGTCAATCTCCCCGGTCGGACGAGATTGGGGAGATTGAAATTCTCCACCTAAGAGGTGGAGAAGAAGCTAGGAAGCAGCGGTCTGAAAGTCGTAGACAGGCGAACAGCTTGATATATTGAGCGCTATAAGGCCACTGATATTGCTTTCTTCTAATTGGCACTTGTCTTGCTTGCTTGCTAACGTGCATCACAGATGCTTTGCCATGTTAGAATGTTTAATGATTAATTGTATATTTAGGTTTTATGTTTCCTTAGGCAGTCTAAATACTTACTTTGTGAGGCTAGGTTTCAATATAACTTGATTGCATTACCTACAGAATGATTGATCAGAATAAAATAAATGGTGCAATAGATGATTAACAAGGCACAGGGCCAGATTTACCATTAGGCAGAGTAGGCATGTGCCTACAGGCGCCTTCCATAGAGGGCACCTGTCTCTCTGCACCATATGGCTTTTCTTCACAGCTCTGCGGCTCTGCCCTCACTCACCATAGTAGATAATAACTTTGCCCTAAACAAAGATGGCCACCACGCTGAGAGTAAGTGTATGGGGTTGATTCTTTTATGGGGCATGACAATGAGTGACTGTGCACTATTATAGAGTGCACATTGGGCATGTATCAGCTGCAGCGGCTGTCAAAATCAAAATGACAGATTGTACAGTCAGAGGGAAGTCTTTCATATAAAATACCATAGGTATGAATATTATTGCTAAAATGCAAAATGCCAGGGCTGTTGCACAGGATAAACGCACTTTAAAAAAGCAACTGACCCTTGGTTGATTGTGCACATTGCAGGCTTGGTCAGCAAAGTTTCTAAATGAACCCCCAGTCTAGACAACCTGCACTTTTTTTGTATAAATTATATTATTGTTCTGACTAGAATCTCATCATAATTGTCAAATACTGTCTGGAGTGTTTTGTTATAGATTATGGACTGCCTTTTATGCTTAAAATTATCAGCTGCTGTAAAAAAAAAATCAATATTCTATAAAGTTTTAGGCTGTATCTATAGGTTCATACTTGTGAACCGGGAGGGCGTGGGGGGCGCTTTAGGTTTTGGTGCCTGCAGGCACCTGGGCTCTATATACGGCCCTGACAAGGCACCTTAATGTTGCATAAATGTACCTCAAATAGACAAGTTGTATTATGAAATAGAAAGTAAATTGCCATGTGAAAAGTTTAACAAGGAACTCTGCTATCCTTTGCATTCTCTGTGCATTAATGATAAATATATTTTTCAATGCTTTGTAGACTTTCATTCGTACCGGTTTTCACACAAGAAGCTTTTCAGCTTTCTGGGGTAAGGTTGTCTTCTGATGACAAACATATATCTATCAGAGTCCTGTAAATAGCCAATTTTTTCCTTCTTACCTTTAGGGCTGTTTTCTTATTTTAAACTAGCACTCTGTTGTCTAAGACTATCAAAATGTAACTTATGATTCAACTTTAAATCGGTTTAATTTGTACTCAAAGGGAAATGGTGGGAAGGATGGCAACGGATTGTTAATAACGAAATATTTCACTCTACCCCAATATAGGGGACACTGGGCCTTCTCCATATAGAGTTTTTCCTTAAATATAAATAATATATGTAATCTCATCTGATGTACCCCATAATTTTATCCCTTTGCACCAATTTAGGGACAAGCCACGGTGTAATTTGTAACTTGTTACTATTTGATAGTGGTGAACCTATACATTTTAGAAAATCTTTCACAACGGAGTTGTGTTTTTAATTATTTATCTGGCAAGCCACAGTAATTTTATCTTACTCAATTATTGTAGCTGTCATTTTATTTGCATTACGAGTTAAAGTTATATTTTATACTCCTACCACTATCCAGTGCCAAAAGAGCATTCATTTCTTCCCTATTTCTCCAATAGGGTTCCTTTTTCTAATTTATTAGTTGATATATGCTCAGGGCACACTCCAGACTTTACCTCTGAAAATAATAATACTTAACAAGGTTATTTTGGAGCATACCTCTCTTTGTTTTCTGAGACCTTCTTTTCTTTTTGTTTAAAAATTATCTCAGTGGCTCGCTGGGCCTGCACAAAAGGACCTTCTCGAATTCGACATTATTCCTTTGTTTTCTTAAAATTTCATGCTGCATTCCCTCAGATATTCGTCTCATTAAAACAAGACGTATGTCCATGTTTCATTAACAAATGTGCATTCGTTACGAAACTAATGCACATATAATTATTTCCCTTAGATCTTTGCGTTAAATTCAAATCTTTTCTTATATATCTTTCTTTTCTAGCAAGACAATTTTTTTCAACTTATCACAATCTCTTGTTTTCTTGGGAAACAGTCACTTAGCTTTTCTTGTTAAAGACCCCACATAGGACTAGATTATGAATGGATCGTTATTTATCACTCCCTGTCGTGCGTTAAATTTGTTAGACGGAGGCTTTTTGAGTGTGTTTTTTATGTGTGTGTGTGTATATATATGTCTGTAGATATATATAAATTCATAAATAAATACATATATAGACATTTATATATACATACATATACATCTTTAGACATGTATATGTATGTATCTCATTGTTAAATCCCTTTGCATATCTTTGAGTCCTTCTAAAAATTTTATGCAATACTTTTTAAAAAATATTTTTTATTAATGTTATTATGAGTATAGCTGTACTTTTAAATGCAGTTTTGATTTGTTTTGTGCAACTTTTTTGTTGAGCACAACAGTTACCCAGCGCTCTGAAGTTGCGCTATCCTGTAAAATTCAATTGAGCTCTAGCAAATTTGTTTACTTTAAAGGGACAATAAACCCAAAATTTTTCTTTCATGATTCAGACAGAGAATATAATTTTAAACAACATTCCAATTTACTTCTATTATATAATTTGCTTCATTCTTTAGATATCCTTGGTTAACAAAATAGCAATGCACATGGGTGACCCAATCACATGAGGCAAATATGTGCAGCCACCCAGGGCCGCCACTAGAAATTTTGGGGCCCCTGACTTAACCATTGATCAGGGCCCCCCCCCCCCTCCTTTGACGTGCAATTTTTGACCAAGTGACTAAAACGTATATGCACTTTATTCTTAGGTGTCTATTTAAATTGGAATTGTTGTAAAGGTAGTAACATACACACACACCGACACACTCATACACTGAAACACACACACACACACACACACACACATAAGGATTCACATAGACATTCTAGCAGACACGCAAAGAAACACACTCAGACACAGACACTCAGCACTTGTTTACATTGACCTGACAAGTAATGAGGTAAACTACAGTTTTGTGAAACAAAATATGGAGTTCTGATTATATTTTTTGCAAAGGAAGATACCAACTAAATGATGACAACAGCAAGCAGTGGCTGAAAGGAAGGGCCCTGAACTGCCTAAACAATAATTTAAAGGTTAAATGGTGGATTGGTGACTTCCGGAAAGGTCTTGTTAGTCTGTAGTAAGTCTGTAGAAAGATGTGAATAATCAGTAGTAAGGTCACAATGTCCTAAAAAGAAACAGACAATGTTTATGTGCATAGTGGTTTAGTGCACACTCAGAAATCCTCTCAAATGCTAATACTTTACTCCTTGTAATAACAATTCCCATGCTCAATTAGCACTCTGCTGTAGTACCCACTGGTGGCTGCCAAAATGTAAGAATTTTTTTTTTTTTTTTTTTTTTTTTAGTTCTTGCCTCATGGGGTCCCCTGGCCCATTGGGCCCCTGACAGGAGTCACCCCTGTCACCCCCTGATGGCGGCCCTGCAGCCACCAATCAGAAGCTACTGAGCCTATCTAGATATGCTTTTCAGGAAAGAATATCAAGAGAATGAAGCAAATTAGATAATAGAAGTAAATTAGAAAGTCGTTTAAAATGGCATTCTCTAGTCTATCTGAATCATGAAAGAAAAAATGTGGGTTTAATGTCCCTTTAAACTTGTAATACAAACGCTACTTCCGATGCATGCAAAGAGCCGTGATAAACCCCTTATCGCTTGCGCACAACAGTTAGCACGCTACTCATAATATAGCCCATAATGTATCTTCATTGGCCTGAGGCCATTTTCCACAAATAGTAAGTACACATTACCTGCTGCATAAGTGGCATCACTCAGTTTCTTCTAGTAATACTGGCAGTGACACGGTTAAGGGTATAGTCTCAGCTAGAAGTAAAGCTACAATTAAATTTTTAAAGAGTCAGTTTCTGATTAATAACTAATGTATTCTGTGGAACAATTATATTAGTAGCACACATTCTTCTGTTGGTGTGGGGTGAAGCAAATGACGCAGAGATATCAAAAACAATAAAACTAAAGCCTCAGCACATTATACATATGATGATTTGTGTCAAGTAGAGAGGTGAATCTGGGATTTCATCTGAATTTCAGAAGCTCTTCTCCATACACAAGGTTACTTCACTTCCCATTCACAACAAGATATAAATACAGCGCTAAGCCCAAAGGTTACAACTTGCCACTCCCAGACCACCTCCCTTAGAGTGGACACAGGAGTAGACAATACAAAAATGGAATAGACGAGAGGGCGCTAAAGAGCTAGAAGTAACCAACACATTTATTCTGTTAACATCTAGTCAAATATCAAAGGTACAGTATATAGATTCAGATTAAAATTTACATGAATCTAAAAATAAAATTGCAAACATGCAAAGAGTATACAATAGCGGGGACGTCTCCATTGAATGTAAGATAATATAATGGTACAGAATTTAAAAAAGGCAATACATTAAAAATGAAGTATGTACAAAAAGTACAAGTATAAGGTGGTATATTGGCATTTATTTTTGTACATACTTCATTTTTAATGTATTGCTTTTTTTAAAATTCTGTACCATTATATTATCTTACATTCAAGGGAGACGTCCCCGCTATTGTATACTCTTTGCATGTTTGCAATTTTATTTTTAGATTCATGTAATTTTTTATTTTTTTTTTGGAACAATTTTTATTGAAGTTTCATGAAAATACAAAATGCTAAGGCCTAGATTTGGAGTTTGGCGGTAGCCGTGAAAACCAGCGTTAGAGGCTCCTAACGCTGGTTTTAGGCTACCGCCGGTATTTGGAATCACTCAAAAAAGGGTCTAACGCTCACTTTTCAGCCGCGACTTTTCCATACCGCAGATCCCCTTACGTCAATTGCGTATCCTATCTTTTCAATGGGATTTTTCTAACTCCGGTATTTAGAGTCGTGGCTTAAGTGAGCGTTAGAAATCTAACGACAAAACTCCAGCCGCAGAAAAAAGTCAGTAGTTAAGAGCTTTCGGGGCTAACGCCGGTTTATAAAGCTCTTAACTACTGTGCTCTAAAGTACACTAACACCCATAAACTACCTATGTACCCCTAAACCGAGGTCCCCCCACATCGCTGCCACTCGATTCAATTTTTTTAACCCCTAATCTGCCGACCGCCACCTACGTTATACTTATGTACCCCTAATCTGCTGCCCCTAACACCGCCGACCCCTATATTATATTTATTAACCCCTAACCTGCCCCCCACAACGTCGCAGCCAGCTACCTACAATAATTAACCACTAATCTGCCGACCGCAAAGAGCCGCCACCTACATTATAGCTTTGTACCCCTAATCTGCTGCCCCTAACACCGCCGACCCCTATATTATATTTATTAACCCCTAATCTGCCCCCTCAACGTCGCCTCCACCTGCCTACACTTATTAACCCCTAATCTGCCGAGCGGACCTGAGCGCTACTATAATAAAGTTATTAACCCCTAATCCGCCTCACTAACCCTATAATAAATAATATTAACCCCTAATCTGCCCTCCCTAACATCGCCGACACCTAACTTCAATTATTAGCTCACCGCTATTCTAATAAATGTATTAACCCCTAAAGCTAAGTCTAACCCTAACACTAATACCCCCCTAAATTAAATATAATTTTAATCTAACGAAATTAATTAACTCTTATTAAATAAATTATTCCTATTTAAAGATAAATACTTACCTGTAAAATAAACCCTAATATAGCTACAATATAAATTATAATTATATTATAGCTATTTTAGGATTTATATTTATTTTACAGGTAACTTTGTATTTATTTTAACCAGGTACAATAGCTATTAAATAGTTAAGAACTATTTAATAGCTAAAATAGTTAAAATAATTACAAATATACCTGTAAAATAAATCCTAACCTAAGTTACAATTAAACCTAACACTACACTATCAATAAATTAATTAAATAAAATACCTATAATTATCTACAATTAAACCTAACACTACACTATCAATAAATAAATTAAATACAATTCCTACAAATAAATACAATGAAATAAACTGATCGGAACAGCCAATAGAATGCGAGCTCAATCTGATTGGCTGATTGGATCAGCCAATCGGATTGAACTTGATTCTGATTGGCTGATTCCATCAGCCAATCAGAAGAATCCTATCAGCCAATCGGAATTCGAGGGACGCCATCTTGGATGACATCCCTTAAAGGAACCGTCATTCTTCAGTTGGACATCGCCGGATGAAGATGGGTCCGCGGTGGAGGTCTTCAGGTTGGAGCCGGTCCTCATCGGATGAAGATAGAAGATGCCGCTTGGAAGATGATGGTTGCCGGTCCGGATCTACTCTTCTTCCCGGATAGGATGAAGACTTTAGAGCCTCTTCTGGACCTCTTCAGCCGCCGGATGATGGATCGCCAGCCCCCGCTTGGGTTGGATGAAGATTTTGGAGCCAGGACGGATCGGTGAACCTGGTATGGTGAAGACAAGGTAGGATGATCTTCAGGGGCTTAGTGTTAGGTTTATTTAAGGGGGGTTTGGGTTAGATTAGGGGTATGTGGGTGGTGGGTTGTAATGTTGGGGGGGGGTATTGTATGTTTTTTTTTACAGGCAAAAGAGCTGAACTTCTTGGGGCATGCCCCGCAAAGGGCCCTGTTCAGGGCTGGTAAGGTAAAAGAGCTTTGAACTTTAGTAATTTAGAATAGGGTAGGGCATTTTTTATTTTGGGGGGCTTTGTTATTTTATTAGGGGGCTTAGAGTAGGTGTAATTAGTTTAAAAATTTTGTAAGATTTTCCTTATGTTTGTAAATATTTTTTTATTTTTTGTAACTTAGTTCTTTTTTATTTTTTGTACTTTAGTTAGTTTATTTCATTGTAGTTATTTGTAGATATTGTATTTAATTAATGTATTGATAGTGTAGTGTTAGGTTTAATTGTAGGTAATTGTAGGTATTTTATTTAATTTATTTATTGATAGTGTAGTGTTAGGTTTAATTGTAACTTAGGTTAGGATTTATTTTACAGGTAATTTTGTTATTATTTTAGCTAGGTAACTATTAAATAGTTATTAACTATTTAATAGCTATTGTACCTGGTTAAAATAATTACAAAGTTACCTGTAAAATAAATATTAATCCTAAAATAGCTATAATATAATTATAATTTATAGTGTAGCTATATTAGGATTTATTTTACAGGTAAGTATTTAGTTTTAAATAGGAATAATTTATTTAATAAGAGATAATTAATTTCGTTAGATGTAAATTATATTTAACTTAGGGGGGTGTTAGTGTTAGGGTTAGACTTAGCTTTAGGGGTTAATACATTTATTAGAATTGCGGTGAGCTCCAGTCAGCAGATTAGGGGTTAATAATTGAAGTTAGGTGTCGGCGATGTTAGGGAGGGCAGATTGGGGGTTAATACTATTTATTATAGGGTTAGTGAGGCGGATTAGGGGTTAATAACTTTATTATAGTAGCGCTCAGGTCCGGTCGGCAGATTAGGGGTTAATAAGTGTAGGCAGGTGGAGGCGACGTTGTGGGGGGCATATTAGGGGTTAATAAATATAATATAGGTGTCGGCGGTGTTAGGGGCAGCAGATTAGGGGTACATAGGGATAATGTAAGTAGCGGCGGTTTACGGAGCGGCAGATTAGGGGTTAAAAATAATATACAGGGGTCAGCGATAGCGGGGGCGGCAGAATAGGGGTTAATAAGTGTAAAGTTAGGGGTGTTTAGACTCGGGGTACATGTTAGAGTGTTAGGTGCAGACGTAGGAAGTGTTTCCCCATAGCAAACAATGGGGCTGCGTTAGGAGCTGAACGCGGCTTTTTTGCAGGTGTTAGGTTTTTTTTCAGCTCAAACAGCCCCATTGTTTCCTATGGGATAATCGTGCACGAGCACGTTTTTGAGGCTGGCCGCGTCCGTAAGCAACTCTGGTATCGAGAGTTGAAGCTGCGTTAAATATGCTCTACGCTCCTTTTTTGGAGCCTAACGCAGCCTTTATGTGGACTCTCAATACCAGAGTTATTTTTATGGTGCGGCCAGAAAAAAGCCAGCGTTAGCTACGCGGGTCCTTACCGACAAAACTCTAAATCTAGCCGTAAATTTGCCCATTTGTAATATTAACACTAGATATAGGTTATCTTAGGTAACGGAGAGGAGGGTAACAGTTCTAAGCATAAAATTGAGACATTAATATTGGAGCTTGCAAAGATAATCATATCAATACTAAGGCTAAAAAAATCAACCAATACAAATGGGAACAAATGTCATGTCTAGAAGGGTGTCAGAGATAAATTTGGGCTAACTAAGATAGGACTTCATTTTATATTTTAGCGATTAGAACCTGGTCTCCACACTTTTAGAAAGAGTGAGTTATAGTTTCTTATTACAGCTGCCAAAATGTGGAGAGTTGGCTTTTATAGAGACCACAGTTGGGCCATAGAAAGTGGGGAAGGAAAGGTATAGCAGTGGGCAAGAGCCACTCAAATTATGGGAAATATGGGAGGGGAGGGGATGAGGAAAGGAGGGCGAAGCCAACCACAGGGGAGCTGTAGGGTGAGCTTCTATACAACATTATGTAGACTATAAATACAGACATAGCAATTACTAAAATAGGGTGCCAAGGCAGGAACTAAAAATACTTAAGGAGCACATGTAATCATATCAATGGTAACTGAGGGGGGGTGAGGAGGAGAGACGGAGCATGCTAAGTGTACCATAGTGGATATTTGGGGCATAAGCCACTTACAGTTATACAAAAGGTAGCAGTGGGGGCTATATAAGAAAAAAAATGTATGCGGTTACACTAATAAACTATTTTAAGAAAAGATATACATAAATAATATAAGTAATTAACATACAGCAATGAGTATTACCTATACATAGCACTAACTGTTAGCATATGAACATCTGTCAGAAGGAATACTACCTGTATATACTCATAATAAAATGTTATGGAGCTGTATCTGTGTAAAAGAGTACTAAGCTGGCTGCTATAACTCCTAAATGGATCCTAAGTATATTTTCATTGTAGCATAACCTCATCAGTGTCCAAATGACCCCGTTATATCCTATCCTGCTTAAATGCCAGCTATATGTTATAGAACCAAGGAAAGTAAATAAAGAATAGTAATTAGTCCTGTATGGCTATATCGACTATACCCTATCTCTTCAGAATTACAATAAATATAATCGAACCCTAGATATGGTGTCTCACAGCATAAGGTAGCGAACAGCGTCATTACAAAACACCCTTATATAGCTTAAAG
Source organism: Bombina bombina (assembly GCF_027579735.1). NCBI lineage: Eukaryota > Metazoa > Chordata > Amphibia > Anura > Bombinatoridae > Bombina > Bombina bombina. The sequence continues at coordinate 612,474,582 of NC_069499.1, read as the reverse complement.
AGGGGAATAATGTCCACCAGAATACGCAGAGATAGGAGCAACAACAATATTTACAAATGTGCGAGTTCCAAATCACAGATGTATAGAGATAAACAGTAAACATAACTCCCTCCGACTGTAATAAAAAATGGGTATAGGACACAACACTATAGTAGTGCACCTGAAGTAGACCAGCTGCCTGGCTATGGAATGTAGCAGCGCTGTATATGATCAATAGAGCTCTAAGTGAAACGGGGTGCGTTACTGTGCGACAAATAAAACACCAATTTATATAGCTAATCTAACGAGAGTGTTACACTTTACACGTGAACATGTAAGTTAGCTTTACTTTATACTGGGCGTGCATGAAATACCATTTTTAATACCCTGCAGAAACTGAAAACCTAGACAGGTAACATAAAATAGCTTGTAATGTAGTATATTTTATGAAGCCGTATAAAACAGCCTTAAAGGGACAGTTCACCCAAAAACTTTCTCCCCTTTAAATTATTCCCAAAGATCCTTTTTACCAGCTATAGTGTATTAAATTGGTTGCAAGGGGCTCCTTTACTCCTATTTCAGCATTTGAAATAGCTGATTTAGCTTGTGGTTTCCCAACCTATACTGAAAGTTTTGATACTGGCGTATACGCTATTGACAAGCCTAAGTAAACACAGCCAGCAGAAGAGATTACACCCTCAGTGGGGGGCATGATAGTTTTTAATTTTCCATTGTTCTCTCTATGCATTGAGCTTTGGTGTTCCAGACAAATATAAGATAAGGAAGCAAGTGTGTGTACATAAAAGTGATAACATAATAAGATCTGATATTACCTGAAACTCAACCCATTGTAATAGGCTGTGGTTTCAAAGCACAAAACCAGCTACTTCAGATACACAAATAAACCCAAAAATGCAATTTCTCAAATATTTTATACTCTGCAGTTGGTATAACAAGTCATTTAAAATACATTTATGGTAAAACAATTTTACAGTGTACTGTCCCTTTAACACAGACCTATTAAGGACTATTTTGAGTGCTACAGTTACACATTACAGTCTACCAATAGGTGGCTATATTAAAAAAGTGAAAATAGGGGAAGTTTATGATACTAATGTACTCTGTAACTACAGAAGCCCATTAATGAGATTTAGGATTATAACACATCTGGCGCGGGGGAAATCTTGCTATAGCTGCGTGAAGTGTAAAGAGGGTGCTCCTACAATGCCAAAAACATGAACAATAAAAGCAGATAGACCATTAACCAAGAACCATAAAACATGCAACATTTTCATCTAAGTAAACCTAAACATCGATCGCTAATTTAAATGTCCAACATATAGAACAGGGAGATAAGTCTGGTGTCAGGCAAAATGGCGCCTCTCCATATAATTAAGTGTTATTAGCCTATCCCAAGTCGCATCTGCTCTTGCAAACATCGCATGTAAAAAATCCTAGCCTGGAGATTATGGATGTCTCTAAAGGGTGCCTTAGAAGCAAAGTTCCAGTCTCGGTGCAAAGAGCTCATATGGAGGTCGTCATATATGTGAAGACTCTGGGAAGCGGTGAGAGGAAGCAGGTCATTATAATCTAATTTGCCCTGGTGTCGAGGCTGCTTATGGCAAAGTAAGTATACAGACCCATCGCACACACCACAAGGCTGCATCATGGGCCAGAGGCGAGTTCCCGCTCCTCGAGCTAGATGCCTGTCTCTCCCCTCGTTAGAAGTCTCCTCTTTAGAAAACGGGTGTGTAGCTATTAGGAGCCAGCAATCAGGAGGAGCGTTCTCAGTGAGGCTAAAGACAGTTATGTCTACTTCAGCTCCCGCCCCGACCGGCCACTCCGAGGCAGGAGCCGGGTAAGTGGCGGAGTCACAAGTGACAGCAGACTGCCGGTGAAGTGTAGAAGGGTCTAGTCTAGTCGCATCCGCCATCTTGTCTTGCCGGAATGTGCCCCCGACCGAAGGGGGTAAAGTATTAGAAACTCCCTCTGTTATGTCGGGGATTGTCTCCAAGCTTAGGGATAGGCACTGGGAAAGAATGTTGAACTGCGCATCCATGCGGCATCCCAGCGTAGCTAGAGCTTCCATTATCCTAGAGTCCATCTTCTCGGTTTAATATGAGAGCAGATCAACGCACGGTGCATTAGCAGTAGAGAAGAGACCAGATACTAGGTGCTTTGAAGTCTAGGATTTGAGAGCTCTACTGTATAGACGACTGGTCTTTCTCTATTGCAGGAATAACCATTTTCTTGCCGCCATTGTCTCTACAGATATCAGCTTATTTTTCTGATAGTTACTCCAGAGTGTGGGCTGCTAAGTCTATTAAAAAGTCTTGTATCTCCTTAGCTGGAATATTATTTTAAGGCCAGTTAGTAGCTTTTTGTAGATTATTAGAGCAGGAGCTCCCAAAGCCTGCATCTGCTCGGTTCGATAGTTGGCTCCGCCCCCCAGATTCATGTAGATTTTAATCTGAATCTATATACTGTACCTTTGATATTTGACTAGATGTTAACAGAATAAATGTGTTGGTTACTTCTAGCTCTTTAGAGCCCTCTCATCTATTCCATTTTTGTATTGTCTACTTCACTTTCCCTCAGGTCAAAGTTCAAATTGATAGATGATAAAATGACATTCCAGGGATATATAAATCTCTTATCCTAAGCCATAAAACTTATGACGCCAATGTTGTTTTTCTAGGTTTGTGGCATCAATAAAAAGCTATAATAGCTAAGACTTTCAGTAAACAATATGTCATAAGCAGTTTATTTAATCTGTTTAATTTCTGTTCAGAACCAGTGTTTTCTATATACAAGGTACACATCCCCTATTTTATTACCCCAAAAATATTTATTCCACAATCCTTCTTAAAATTAAAAAAAAAAACTTTTTTTTTTTACTTTGTACCTATCACCTAATGTCATAGAAGTAAAGATTATTATGGTAGTTTTTACATATGTATATTGTGATGATAATACTACTATTAATAATACTATTAATAACATGGAATGTACAATGTCATAAGTGAAATACACTTACACTCATATGTACCCATCAAATGTTTGGACACACCTATTTATACAAAAGTTTTTTTTATTAATAATAATAATAATAATAATAATAATAATAATGATACTATTTACCACATTTTAGAATAATAATAACATCATCAAACTATGAAATAACATTTTTTTTTAAAATTATGAATATTTAGGGCCAGATTACGAGGAGCGGTATTTATTGTTCCTGCTCGCGCGATAACTCAGCTAGAAGCATTTTGCGACCGCCAGGTAGCGCTCGTATTACAAGTTGAAAGTAAAATGTTTTCTCTTGTGCACTAACCCTGTGTTAATCTTTTCCCCCATAGAAGTCAATGGAGCAACAAAAGTGGAAAAAAACACTAATCATGCAAACCCGATCGCATATTCTCAAATGCACTAACCTGACATGAAAATAATATTTCACATTCCAAGTTCTTCACATAGCATTTAAAAAACATTTTTTTTATAAAAGTACAGTTTTAGTATTGTGTATATACAGTATCCCACAGAAGTGAGTACACCCCTCACATTTTTGTAAATAATTTATTATATCTTTTCATGTGACAACACTGAAGAAATGACGCTTTGCTACAATGTAAAGTAGTGAGTGTACAGCCTGTATAACAGTGTCAATTTGCAGTCCCCTCAAAATAACTCAACACACAGACATTAATGTCTAAACCGTTGGCAACAAAAGTGAGTACACCCCTAAGTGGAAACGTCTAAATTGGGCCCAATTAGCCATTTTCCCTTTCCGGTGTCATGTGACTCGTTAGTGTTACAAGGTCTCAGGTGTGAATGGGGAGCAGGTGTGTTAAATTTGTTGTTATCGCTCTCACATTCTCTCATACTGGTCACTGGAAGTTCAATATGGCACCTCATGGCAAAGAACTCTGAGGATCTGAAAAAAAAAGAACTGTTGCGCTACATAAAGATGGCCTAGGCTATAAGAAGATTGCCAAGACCCTGAAACTGAGCTGCAGCACGGTGGGCAAGACCATACAGTGGTTTCACAGGACAGGTTCAGAGAACAGGCCTTGCCATGGTAGACCAAAGGAGTTGAGTGCACGTGCTTAGCATCATATCCAGAGGTTGTCTTTGGTAAATAGACGTATGAGTGCTGCCAGCATTGCTGCAGATGTTGAAGGGGTGGGGGGTCAGCCTCTCAATGCATCCACAAGCTCCGTGATGTAGTCATGGAGGAGTGGAAGAAGACTCCAGTGGCAACCTGTGAAGCTCTGGTGAACTCTATGCCCAAGAGGGTTAAGGCAGTGCTGGAAAATAATGGTGGCCACACAAAATATTGACACTTTGGGCCCAATTTGGACATTTCCACTTAGGGGTGTACTCACTTTTGTTGCCAAAGGTTTAGACATTAATGACTGTGTGTTGAGTTATTTTTAGGGGACTGCAAATTTACACTGTTATACAGACTGTACACTCACTACTTTACATTGTAGCAAAGTGTCATTTCTTCAGTGTTGTCACATGAAAAGATATAATAAAATATTTACAATATTTACACTTTTGTGAGATACCGTATGTATATATATATATATATATATATATATATATTTATATATATATATATATATATATATATATATATATATATATATATATATATATATATATATATATATATATATATATATATATATATATATATATATATATATATATATATATATATATATATATATATATATATATAGCAACCAATGTTACAATGTATGTTTGTGTATAAAATTAAAAGGTATTTAAGATAATAAGAAGCATACATTCAGTCCGGTTTGTACAAAATGTTGTCTGGCACTAGATAGATAGAAGATAGATAGACAGACAGACAGATAAACAGATGGTATATGAACTAGAACGCTTGTGTGTGTGTGTGTGTGTATATATGTATGTTGTGTATGTAAGTTTCTGTGGCTGTTGTTAAGTGAAGATAAAAGCTACATATACATATATACATACAAACATAAACACATACATACACACCTTGTCCAACACCTTGTCATGTACCATAAACTTTATCTCAAAGTTTTTACATTTTTATTAATAATATATGGCTAGATTACGAGTTTTGCGTTATGAGTAAAAAAGAAGCGTAATGGGTTATAACGCTGCTTTTTCACTACCGCTGCTATTACGAGTCTTGTAGGTACAGGTGTCCCACACACTTTTTTGGCCGTACCGCAAATAAACTTACGCAATTTGCGTAAAGTCTTTTTACAATGGGACTTCCATAGCGCCGATATTACAAGCTTTTTTTTGGAGGTCAAAAAGTGAGCGGTACAGCCTATCCCGCAAGATTCGTAACGCATTCTAAAGTCAGTAGTTATGAGTTTTACACTACAAAACTGTAGCATAAAACTCATAACTAAAGTGCTAAAAAGTACGCTAACACCCATAAACTACCTATTAACCCCTAAACTGAGGCCCTCCCGCATCGCAAACACTAAAATAAACATATTAACCACTAAACCGTCGCACTCCCGCATCGTAAACACTAGTTAAATATTATTAACCCTTAATCTGCCACCCCTAACATCACCGCCACCTACCTACATTTATTAACCCCTAATCTGCCGCTCCCCAACGTCGCCGCCACTATACTAAATTTATTAACCCCTAAACCTAAGTCTAACCCTAACCCTAACACCCCCTAACTTAAATATAATTAAAATAAATCTAAATAAAACCTACTATCATTACCTAAATAATTCCTATTTAAAACTAAATACATACTTACCTATAAAATAAACCCTAAGCTAGCTACAATATAACTAATAGTTACATTGTATCTAGCTTAGGGTTTATTTTTATTTTACAGGCAAGTTTGTATTTATTTTAACTAGGTAGAATGGTTATTAAATAGTTATTAACTATTTACTAGCTACCTAGATAAAATTAATACAAATTTACCTGTAAAATAAAACCTAACCTGTCTTACACTAACACCTAACCTTACACTACAATTAAATAATTTACCTAAATTAAATACAATTAGCTAAATTAAAAAAATTACACAAAATTAAAAACAAATTATCAGATATTTTAACTAATTACACCTAATCTAATAGCCCTATCAAAATAAAAAAGCCCCCCAAAATTAAAAAAAAACCCTAGCCTAGGGGCGGAGCCTAGCCACGCAGGGTGATGGCTGCTTAAACTCTGGCTCTCATGCCCTACACCCGATCAGTATTTAAATAAAGGGTCTTTTTTGCTCTCTAGCAAGGATTACAACATTGGGTACTTATGCCTAATACAATACAGCTCCTATTGTGACCAGAACAGAATATAACCACACCTGGGTTTCCTCATTTCTACACCGGATTGCCTGAGGCCTGTTCCGGAGTTTTCCGGCATCGTGTTGTATGACAGCGGGCTGCCGTGCAGCTAAAAGGGCATCTCACCTGCTTGATAACTTGCTGGCACGGCGTGGAGGTAGCGCAAACGGCACAAACATACTGAGTTGAGGGCTGTAACCAGCTACGCCCTTACCGGAACGGTAACCACTTGTGCCGCAGGTGTTAGTGAGGATCGGGAGACTCGGGAGACAGGGCCGACATTATCCCAGAGACTGACCACAAAACTGAGGGCTGAACGGTCAGTAAGGAGCAAGTGGAAGCCGCGATCACGACTGTCTCGAGGCACATTACAATTTGGTGAGCAGCTGTACTGGCAGTGTACCCCAGACATTAACGCTACCTAAACACAAAAGGAAGGGGTTACTTTGAAGTCTCTAGGACTCATAAACAAGACTTTGTCAATAAATTATTACATATGCCTTTTGCATAACCTTTGATAAACACAAACATACTGCAGATTTATTAGCAGCAGCATAATTTATGTGACGCAGATCTAATTATCTGCAGGCCTTATATTTAGGCCACCAGCACTTTCTCGCCCACATTAGACCTTGTGTATAAGGGGCACTAGCAAGCAGTCACTAATCCTGGGTTATCTACTACAATATGTCCCATAGAAAAAATAATAAACTAGAGAGGGGCCCTAAATCCTCAAGCCTAACCAACTTCCTCAAAGCTGCTACACCTAATGCAGACATGGCAGAGAGTAGACTCCTTTCTCCCTCTCAGGAAGCTATAGAACCAACATGCTCTGCCTCTACACAGTCTCAGGATTACCTAACAAGAAGTGATCTTAGTACTATATCCTCAAAAGAGGACATTAACAAAGTTTTAGCTGAAATGAGGTCCTTCTTTGGTGAATTGAAGCGAGACATAAACCAAGTGACACAACAAGTTCACACACTTGAGAACAAACATACAACCCTCACTGCCAAAGTAAAAGCTCTCTTCACATCAGAGACCATGAGGAACATATACAGTCCCTACTCTCCAGAGTGGAGGATCTAGACAACAGGGGGCGGAGAAATAATATCAGGATTCGTGGAGTCCCTGAATCTGTCTCTAGTGCGGCACTGGAGGGGTATTTGCAGGACCTGTTCCGCACCTTGAAGGGCACACCGAGCTCTACTGACATACCAATAGAGAGGGCTCACAGGGCTCTTCGGCCCAGACCTTCGCCTAAGGCCCCACCTAGAGACATAATAATTAAATTTCTTAGCTATAAGGATAAGGACATCATCATGCAAAAAGCAAGGAGCCTACAAAATGTCACGCATGCGGGGATCTCTTTGCAAATCTTCTCCGACCTAAGTTTAACTACCCTGCAAAAGAGAAGAGATCTCAAATTCATAACGTCTGAGTTGCAGGCTCACAAAATACAGTATAGATGGGGCTTCCCTGTAAGCCTGATAGCTACTAAAAATGGCACACAAGTAATCTTTAGATCAATGACTGATCTCCCCGAGTTCTGTAAAATACTTGGAGTCGACATAACACCACCAGACCAGATGGAGGGCCCTCAACAAGATTCTTCCCTTCAGGAAACAGGGGCCTCTACCCAAGTTCAAGATACTTGAAGAAAGATACAAGGAAAAAACCCCTTGCTCTAGGACGGCTTTATGATGTGTACCAAAGGGACTCTGATAAGTATTTATCCTTTACGTCATGTTCACTGTACTAACACCAGACTGTTCCCAATGGGCTGGAAACTTTGAACTTGGTTAATAGTTTTTTCTACCTTCCCGGTGCACTATTTTAGACCTCAGGTCTTCTCTTTAAGTTGAATGTTAAATTGTCGTTTTTTTATACTTCATGAAAGTTGTTGCATTTAAATGGGCCCCCTACCACTTAGTACATTCACATACAAACTAAAGTGTAGATATGTCAATGGTTAGCACATGGTTCTACAGCGCCCCAGAGGAAAGACACAGAGAGTTTCTAATTACCTGGTTTCCCTCATACATTCTTGCACTTACACATATCTAACCTCGGGGAATGCAACCTAACATTTTTCAACCGGGTTGTTTTTTCACCATGCTGACATGTTTATCTTATCGCCTTGTTCCTGCTGATAATATAATAGGATATCCTGTAAGACACAGGTTACAAGAAGGCCTATAACACACAGACACTTTGCCCTACTGAAGTTTACTAGATGACACTAGGTGTACTGCGATCTGACAAAGCACAGATACTAGTAGCAGGACATATTAGACACCTGGGGGCCCTAATGTTGGTTTTAATGACTTAACTGCTTAGAATATTATAACATTTTTGTCATATGTTTACTCATGTTATGCTAGAGCTCACTAACTCTATAATGTTTAAGGCAACACCTTGATATGCAGCACGGGGACTCTGATAATTATATGACTCTAATGTTATGTCTCCTGTATTGGTATCAAACTAAACTTCGGTTTTTTAATGCACTGCATACCTTCTGGTTGCTTATCTAGGTTGAATATTAAATGATACTACCTGTTTCAAGGAAAGCTGCCATTTTTAAAAGGGCCCCCTACCACTTAGTGTATATCTATACAGCCCAAAATGTAGATATATCAACTGTAAGCGGCAAGTCTTACACTGCCCTAGGGGAGGGTATCAGGATCTCTAATGGCCTAGTCTCTACTGAGCAGGGATCTTTCACAGCTTTGCAACACCTTGTGAGATATAGGCAGCATAATGGTCTATAATAAAGAGGCGTCCTGCTTCACCAAGGTCCACTAGATATTCTTAAGGGGGCAGCAGACAACTAGGACATGAACACCAGTAATAAGACAGATTAGGCCCCAGGGCTGATTCCAGTAGTTTAATTGTTTAGTCTCTTTGATATAGTTCAAAATAAACCTACTGCATTACTTGAAATATACATTATTTACCAAATGTTTATTTATGTGTGTTGCCCTGGAATCTCTCTGTTCAAAAAATGTTACTTTTTTCTTTCATGGTAACTGACTAATGGATGCCTCACGACATGCTAACCTTGTGATTGAACATTACTTAGAAACGTTGTAACCTACAATTTATGTTATATATGAACAATTAGTATATGTTGCCCTATACAGGTTTGGGACGAATCGTTCCTGAAACTTTTAACTCTGATAATTTTTTCTTCATTGCTGATCGGGTGTGGGGATACTGACCCCGCACTTACTTTCTTATTCTTCTACTTTCACCTTCTGTGCACAAGAAGGATTATACAAATTCTTTTCTAACTCTCTCACTACCTTCAGTGTTCTGCTGGAACTCCTACCACTACTCTATTGATCTTCGCTTTACTATCTCAACTCTCTCTTTTCCCTTCTCCTATACCCGTTCATCCCCCTTTTTTTTTTTTCTCCCTCTTTTCCATCCCCTTCCTCCACGTTCCTATACTCGTCCTATCACTAAACCCCTAACATGATGGAATCCAGGAACAGACGGAGTTTGACAGTACTAACTCTGAATGTAAAGTGCCTCAACACACCAGAGAAGAGATCGCATCTGGTAAGGGACGTAACTAGACTAAATTGTGACATTGTATATTTACAAGAGACCCATTTTAAAAAGGGGAGGGAACCAAAATGGCCGAACCCCAGATTCCCAACCATGTTTTTTGCTTCCGGCCCTTCTAAGAAAAACGGGGTGGGAATTATTATCAAACATTCTACACCTTTTAGCTTGATACAAGAGGTTAAAGACCCAGAGGGCCGCTACCTGATAGTAATAGGCACCTTGTACAACAGACCTGTCACACTGATTAATGCATATTTCCCAAACACCAGGCAACATAAATTTATGACAGCTCTTACTAACAAAATACTTGAAACGCAAAAAGGAGCTTTGCTCCTTGCAGGGGATTTCAACCTACCCCTGGAGCCATTGTTGGATACCTCTAGGGGGTCAGTCTCTATCTCACAAAAGATCATTAAACAATGTAACACTAGACTAGAAGAACTGGCAGTGCATGACACTTGGAGAACACAATACCCCACAAGACGGGACTACACCTTCTTCTCCCACCCCCATGACCTGTACACGAGAATTGACTATATTTTTACTGACCAAGCTACACTGGCAGCTGTAGAGAAAGTACAAATTCTCCCCATGACCTGGTCAGACCACGCCCCAGTACTATGTAAATTACGATGGCCGACTATGCCGGATCTCCCATACATATGGCGATTCGACGATTTCCTACTTAATAACCAACTGCTCAGGGGGAAAATAGAAAATACGCTCACTGACTATTTCACCATAAACGACACGACAGAGACCTCCAAACACACACTTTGGGAAGCGCATAAATGTGTGCTCCGTGGCGAACTTATGAAGCAGAAGGCCATCTTGGCAAAACAAAATATAATTCGATTTTCTTCACTTCTAACTAGCATACGCGAATTAGAAATAAAACATAAAAAACAGCCATCGGACACCTTAGTGCTCTCAGAACTCAATAGGGCTAGGAGAGAAATTCAGGATATCCACATACTTGAATACCAAAAAATGGCGCTATGTAACCAACAGAAATTCTATGAATTTGGGGATAAACCTGGCAAACTTTTAGCCAGGGCTCTTAAAAGAAAACAGTTAAAAACACACATCCACGCATTGACAGACAAAAACGGTTTAACGCACGCAGATAGTCCAGCAATTGCAGAATCACTAAGAGCATACTACCACGACCTGTATAATCTACAGACCCCCTCACACACCTCCCGGGACAGGGGGGAGAGATCACCCTCTCCAACCCTGAGTTCCTATCTGGACTCAATCAGACTTCCCTCTTTGTCCCAAACAGACGTAGAGACCTTGAACGCGCCCATAACCGTGGAAGAGGTAACGTGCACCATAGAAAACCTGCCAGCTGGCAAAAGTCCGGGCCCTGATGGCTTTAGCGCCAAATATTATAAGTTATATAAACAAATCCTGTCCCCTCACTTAGCCTGCTTATTTAACACTCTAGACACTTCCCAAGGGCTCCCTTCTTCCATGTTAACAGCCACATCACAACTATCCCAAAACCAGGCAAACCAACAAATCGGCCTGAAAATTTTCGACCAATATCACTTCTCAATGTCGACATAAAGATATACGCCAAAATTCTTTCCAACAGACTGAACAAATTCTTACCTAGTCTAATCTCCCCAGATCAAGTGGGATTTGTCCCTGGTCGAGAGGCCAGGGACAATACTATAAAAGCTACCCTACTATGTAACTATGCGCAAGTGAACAAGGTCCCTATGATCCTGGTGTCTACCAATGCCGAAAAGGCCTTCGACAGGATTAGCTGGAAGTTCTTGAAGGCAGTCCTGTCGAAGATGGGGTTTGGACATACATTTACACAAAAGATTTTTTCCCTCTATAAGGCCCCCTCAGCTCAAGTCAGGGTTAACAACATCTTATCCGAGCCCATCAACATCTCAAACGGCACCAGGCAAGGATGCCCACTATCCCCGTTGCTGTTTGCCCTGGTTATGGAGGTTTTAGCTCAGAGAATTAGAGATAACGGGAAAATCAAAGGCTTAAAGATAGAGGATCAGGAACACAAGTTGTCCATGTACGCGGATGTCATCTTACTTTCATTAACAGACCCATTGACTTCACTTCCTGAGGCACTAAGAGAATTTGAGATATATGGTGGGTTCTCGAACTTCCACTTAAACAAAACAAAATCGGAAATACTAAATGTCACTCTCCCCCAGGCAGATATTTGTCAACTCTCTTCGCTCTGCCCATTACACATACAAACCCGCACTCTCAGATATCTGGGAATTAACCTCACCCCTTCCCCAGACACATTACACGAGGCCAACTACTCAAATCTACTTACTGAAATCACAGGAGACCTCTCTTCTTGGAGAAATAAATCGGTCTCCTGGTTGGGGAGAATAGGTATTATAAAAATGAATGTTTTGCCCAGGATACTGTATTATCTCCAGACTCTCCCGATCCCTTTACCCACACACTATCTACACAAACTACAGGGAGTGATGGAAGAGTTTATTTGGAAAGGGGTTAAACCGCGAATTGCGAGGAAAACCCTTTACTTACCAAAGGAGAGGGGGGGATTGGGAGTCCCTAGCCTATCTACCTACAAGAAAGCCATTAACCTTCAACATCAGGTTGAATGGTGTCATAATTCTAAGGACAAAACCTGGGTGCAAATATGTAGGACAATCATAGGAACACAGAACATGGGGACTCTGGGATGGATACCCGCCAAATCTAGGCCCAAAATACTGGAGAGCTACCCCTTTATCAGAGAATTCTTTGCTCGGTGGGACAGAACTTTGGTAGAACACCCGTACATTACTTCCAATCCTTCACCACTTACGCCATTTATCGACAATCCAGACATACCCTTTACTTGTACACAACGACTGCCGATAGATAAAACTTTATTCACACAGGTGACCTTCCACCGCCTCTTAACAAATAAAAAAATTAAGAGTAGAGCAGACCTTGAACGCACTGACCTTGACATTTCCTGGTTCTATCACATGCAACTCAAACATTTCTTATCAACATATAAGAGATCAAACGACATGACTAGACAACTGACTACTTTGGAATCTCTATGCCTACTTCCTAACACGCCGAGGCATTTGATTTCTATAGCTTACCGTTTGATCCTCTCACCAAAGGAATCCCCTTTTCCCGAATACGTGAGACGATGGAACAGGGAACTCAACCCACCTCCGTCTGACAAGGACTGGCACAACATATTAAACGCCCATGTGAGAGCGTCGGTCTCAGCGAGAATGATTGAATCCAATTACAAATTCCTGTCTGGGTGGTATCTCACACCAGACAGAATTCAGAAAATATATAAACAGACTGACGGCAGATGCTGGCGCGGGTGTGGAGAGCATGGCACCCTCCTCCACATCTGGTGGGGCTGCGGTGCTCTTGGGCCTTATTGGCAGTCGATTTTTAGCATCATAGAAACCACACTTAATATAAACTTAGCTAGAACTCCCGGCCTTTTGCTATTTCATGGCCTTCCTAAGTTCAAAGACAAACCTTCAAAACAGCTCTTTTATATAATGCTTAACAGCGCCAAGTCCCTTATCCCTAAGAAATGGAAACAGACGGCCGCCCCGACAGTGACAGACTGGGCATCCCAGGTAGACAAACTACTACAACTTGAAAGATTTAGATACTTAAGAGATGACAAAATAGAAGTCCATGAATATATGCTAGAAATTTGGAAACCAGTGATCTCTGACTTGAGTAACAGCTCTTAATATAGCTACAGACAAGGAGGGCTTGCTGGCTCTAGCTGGACCTGGAGACCTGCTCTTGACCCCCCTTGACAAGACACCATCTGGCGATCCACTCCTACTTCCTCTCCCTCTCATCTCTCCCACCCCCCCCCTTTTTTTTTTTTTTTTCTCTCCTTCTCTTCCTTCTCTCCCTTTTTGTACCCTTTCCCTCTTATCTTTATTTCTCTTTTGCACTTATTTCTCTATCTGGTTACTTTTGGCGTGGGAATGTGTGTTAAAACCCACGCCGAGTTTATTTCATCTTTTCAGAATGCAAACATATGATATAATGTTTTTGTTTCTTGTTATTAGCCTGCACGCATGCTTCGGAGACTATATAACATTTTGTGGATATTATGTTTAAAATATGATCATTAAACTACCAGGTACTTCGGGATCCAATGTCAAACTGCAACACTTAAACCTGGGAAAATATGGACTCTCCAACAAGTCTTTGAAAATGTTAACATTCCTAATGTATTTTATGTCTTTTGAAGTGTGTATTGTTACTATTTATCTCAATAAAATCTTGAAAATGAAAAAAAAAAAAACAAAAACAAAAAAAACCCTAGCCTAAACTAAACTACCAATAGCCCTTAAAAGGGCCTTTTGCGGGGCATCGCCCCAAAGAAATCAGCTCTTTTACCAGTAAAACAAAAAACAAACAACCCCCCCCAACAGTAAAACCCACCACCCACACAACCAACCCCCCAAATAAAATCCTAACTAAAGAAAACCTAAGCTCCCCATTGCCCTGAAAAGGGCATTTGGATGGGCATTGCCCTTAAAAGGGCATTTAGCTCTATTGCTGCCCAAACCCTAACCTAAAAATAAAACCCACCCAATAAACCCTTAAAGAAACCTTACACTAACCCCTGAAGATCCACTTACAGTTTTGAAGACCGGACATCCATCCTCAACGAAGCTGGGAGAAATCCTCAACAAAGTGGCAAGAAGTCCTCAACGAAGCCGGGAGAAGTCTTCATCCAAGCCGGCATCTTCTATCTTCATCCATCCGGCGCGGAGCATCCTCTTCTTCCGACGTCTATGAAGAATAAAGGTTCCTTTAAATGACGTCACCCAAGATGGCGTCCCTTGAATTCTGATTGGCTAATAGAATTCTATCAGCCAATCGGAATTAAAGGTGAAAAATTCCTATTGGCTAATGCAATCAGCCAATAGGATTGAGCTTGCATTCTATTGGCTGATTGGAACAGCCAATAGAATGCGAGCTCAATCCTATTGGCTGATTGCATCAGCCAATAGGAATTTTTCACCTTTAATTCCGATTGGCTGATAGAATTCTATCAGTCAATCGGAATTCAAGGGACGGCATCATGGATGAGGTCATTTAAAAGAACCTTCATTCTTCGTTAGACGTCGGAAGAAGAGGATGCTCCACGCCGGATGTCTTGAAGGGCAATGCCCATCCAAATGCCCTTTTCAGGGCAATGAGGGGCTTAGTTTTTTTTATTTAGGATTTTATTTGGGGGGTTGGTTGTTTGGGTGGTGGGTTTTACTGTTGGAGGGGTTGTTTGTATTTTTTTTTACAGGTAAAAGAGCTGATTTATTTGGTGCAATGCCCCGCAAAAGGCCCTTTTAAGGGATATTGGTAGTTTAGGCTAGGTTTTTTTTTTTATTTTGGGGGGCTTTTTTATTTTGATAGGGCTATTAGATTAGGTGTAATTATTTTAAATATCTGATCATTTGTTTTTTATTTTGTGTAATCTAGTGTTTTTTTTTTGTAGTTTAGCGAATTGTATTTAATTAAGGTAATTTATTTAATTGTAGTGTAAGGTTAGGTGTTAGTGTAACTCAGGTTAGGTTTTATTTTACAGGTAAATTTGTATTTATTTTAGCTAGGAAGTTAGTAAATAGTTAATAACTATTTAATAACTATTCTACCTAGTTAAAATAAATACAAACTTGCCTGTAAAATAAAAATAAACCCTAAGATAGATACAATGTAACTATTAGTTATATTGTAGCTAGCTTAGGGTTTATTTTACAGGTAAGTATTTAGTTTTAAATAGGAATTATTTAGTTATTAATAGCAGGTTTTATTTAGATTTATTTTAATTATATTTGTTAGGGGGTGTTAGGGTTAGACTTAGGTTTAGGGGTTAATAAATTTAGTATAGTGACGGCGACATTGGGGGCAGCAGATTAGGGGTTAAGAAATGTAGGTAGGTTGCGGCGACATTGGGGGCGGGAGATTAGGGGTTAATAAATATAATGTAGGTGTCGGCGATGTTGGGGGCAGCAGATTAGGGGTTAATAAGTATAATGTAGGTGGCGGCGATATCCGGAGCGGAAAATTAAGGTTAATAAATATAATGTAGGTGTCGGCGATTTTGGGCAGCAGATTAGGGGTTAATAAGTATAAGATTAGGGGTGTTTAGACTCGGGGTTCATGTTAGGGTGTTAGATGTAAACATAAATTTAGTTTCCCCATAGGAATCAATGGGGCTGCGTTACAGAGCTTTACGCTGCTTTATTGCAGGTGTTAGGCTTTTTTTCAGCCGGCTCTCCCCATTGATGTCTATGGGGAAATCGTGCACAAGCACGTACAACCAGCTCACCACTGACTTTTGGAGTGCGGTATGGAGCTCAATTTTGCTCTACACTCACTTCTTGCCTAATAACGCCGGGTTTAGGAAAACCTGTAATACGAGCACTGTAGGTAAGTGAGCGGTGACAATAACGTGCAAGTTAACACCGCACCCCTCATAACGCAAAACTCATAATCTAGCCAATAGATATTATCCTTTGAAGGCTTACATTATTTTTTCTTTGTTTTATTGCAGCTTTGGGTAAGTGTTTGAGCTATAGCCAGGAGTTTTAAGGAACCCCCTTAGACGTTTATTATGTTAGGGATTTAGTGCACCAGTGCTATCCAACCTCCTGATGTTAGCGCACCCTAGACTTCACTCAAGCGCAAACCTTTTACTTTCACTGGTAATATGGAATAAAAAAAAAATTAACGATCCAATTGTAATCTAGGCCAAAATGTTTTAAAGGGTTTTGTTGGCTTTTTGTAGTGGTTTCAAAGACCTTCACAGACTCACCATCTTGAACATCATAATTTGAATTGGATATACATGTTAATATATGACTCAGTTTAATATATGCTTAATAATTTATGTTCTCACAGTTTCAGACTAGAAGTGAATATAATAACATCTATCTGTAAAGAAAAATAAGGTTATCTGATGTTTTCTTCTTTCAGAGAGCATAAAAAAATAATTTCATGTTAATACCATATTTGCAGATCACCTTCAGATCAGACTCACTTATCACTGCTAAATAAAACTTGCTTGTCACACCATGATCAGATATCTACATCCCATCTCATCTGACACACCTGCATCTCTAATAACACTGTAACCAGCTGTTATACCCACGGTCTACAAAAAAATCAGTGTCCCGTTAGATCACTCCATCTGTATTGACAGCTTGAGAACAGACCTTTCTGCCCCCTATTTGTGACCCATTTCTCTCTTCTGTGTTAGTTCAAACCATTCTGTCCCCTTTAGCTTATTTCTATATACCCTCCTCACCATGAATTGTACTGGTCACCTGTATATACCAGACTCATCTGTCATCCCTCATCAGACCCAGCTGATACCTTTATATCCCCTTAAGATAAGGCCTATCTATTTATCTGGTCATACTTATTGTTTTCATTCATTATATATATGAAAATAATTTAATATCAGGCTATTTTCATCAGAAAACAGAAATATTGTTTTTATAGATGGCTACCAACTGAACTAAAAGGTCACTAACCATGGGCTTATCAAATAAACATCAAACACTCACCCTAGATGAGCCTGTTACAAATTCAAAACCTGGAAAATGTATGGTCCTCCCATTGACAACCATAAAACTGGTTACATATAAGATACAGTATGAATATGTCAACCTGGGACTACGATGAAAATAGATTGTCTATAAACTGACACTAGTCATAAAAGATAAGACGTTCAATGCTTGCAGAGAAGGCTGATATTCTAAAGATTAATAGTTACAGACAACTGTGGGTTTGAAGGAACAGTGCACAGGAAAAAGTAGGTGAAAGTATCTTATATTTAGCTCAGAGTATATTTGCTCTGTTTTACGGCCTGAGTTGAAAGAGTTCATTCCCTATAAATAATAAGACAGAGCAACATAAGGACAGCAGATAACGAGATGAAGCTGGAGACTTAAATTATTTGTGAAATTATTTACAGAAAGTGTAGTTCATACATTGTTTAGCCTTCAATAAAAAATGGTAGGGACATACATTTTCTTCATAGCTTATGTTTTCTGATATGTGTTTCCCCCCCAAAACTTTCCTTACAATGTAAACAAGATTAAGTACATCTTCAAGGAATTATAAGTGTCCTCAGGGTGTAGTTTGGCCTAGACCAATTAGGCCTATGCCTAGGGCATAATAATGAAAACATTACATGCTTGAATGTGTTACAGAATGCCATTTTAACACTAGCAATGCCCCAACTGTATGTGATTAAAGCCTGTAAAAGGGTAAAACACATATCTAAAATACCACGCTCGAGCTGCAAAGCAATACTGCTCCTGAGCGGAAACTATTGGTCACTCAATCAACAGCTGATCTATGTTTGTCTAGTGTAGGCATGTGATCTATTCATGAATCTCTGGCCACTGGTTGTGAGAAATATATGAGGAAAATTAGAGTTGGGTATGGGTGTTTAAGGGCTGCAAATCTGCCAGGGCCTAGGGCAGCACAAAAACTAAATACACCACTAGACACATTGGGGCATATTTATCAAGCTCCCTATGGAGCTTGATGCCCCTTATTTTCTAAAGTCCGCTGCTCCACGGACAGAAATCAACACGATCGAATACTATCAAGTTGATTGACACCCCCTGCTAGCGGCCAATCCCCAGGGGGCGGCATTGCACCAGCAGTTCACTGCAATGATAAATGCCAACAACGTATGCTGTTGGCATTTATCGATGTGTGGCGGACAAACAAAGTAAATACATTTTGTTAAACACATTTATTTACTTTTTCATATATGAATAAAATGTTGGGTGGATAAAATGATCTGTGTTTTAACTTATTAAGAGCTGTAGGAGCTTAAAGGGACATTGGTCATTATACCGGCATTTCCTGCTAGCACTGGCACTGAGCAAGGCAGTGCCCAGTGTTTCTGTCAGATAAAACCAGCACTTTACACAAATACATGCATGTGCACGGCTTACTCCATTATTGAGAACTTATTGGATGCACATGCACTAAATGCATGAGGGATATGGAAATTAAGTTTGTTTAATTTAAAAAATAATTTAAAAAATCCACATATTTAATAATAAAAGGAATTATTTATTATTATTTCTCCAACATAGGTGTGTCCGGTCCACGGCGTCATCCTTACTTGTGGGATATTCTCCTCCCCAACAGGAAATGGCAAAGAGCCCAGCAAAGCTGGTCACATGATCCCTCCTAGGCTCCGCCTACCCCAGTCATTCTCTTTGCCGTTGTACAGGCAACATCTCCACGGAGATGGCTTAGAGTTTTTTAGTGTTTAACTGTAGTTTTTATTATTCAATCAAGAGTTTGTTATTTTAAAATAGTGCTGGTATGTACTATTTACTCAGAAACAGAAAAGAGATGAAGATTTCTGTTTGTATGAGGAAAATGATTTTAGCACCGTAACTAAAATCCATGGCTGTTCCACACAGGACTGTTGAGAGCAATTAACTTCAGTTGGGGGAACAGTGTGCAGTCTCTTACTGCTTGAGGTATGACACATTCTAACAAGACGATGTAATGCTGGAAGCTGTCATTTTCCCTATGGGATCCGGTAAGCCATGTTTATTAAGATAGTAAATAAGGGCTTCACAAGGGCTTATTAAGACTGTAGACTTTTTCTGGGCTAAATCGATTCATTATTAACACATATTTAGCCTTGAGGAATCATTTATTCTGGGTATTTTGATATGATTATATCGGCAGGCACTGTTTTTGACACCTTATTCTTTAGGGGCTTTCCCTAATCATAGTCAGAGCCTCATTTTCGCGCCGGTATGGCGCACTTGTTTTTGAGGACAGCATGGCATGCAGCTGCATGTGTGTGGAGCTCTGATACATAGAAAAGTCTTTCTGAAGGCATCATTTGGTATCGTATTCCCCTTTGGGCTTGGTTGGGTCTCAGCAAAGCAGATTCCAGGGACTGTAAAGGGGTTAAATATAAAAACGGCTCCGGTTCCGTTATTTTAAGGGTTAAAGCTTCCAAATTTGGTGTGCAATACTTTTAAGGCTTTAAGACACTGTGGTGAAATTTTGGTGAATTTTGAACAATTCCTTCATACTTTTTCGCAATTGCAGTAATAAAGTGTGTTTAGTTTAAAATTTAAAGTGACAGTAACGGTTTTATTTTAAAACGTTTTTTGTGCTTTGTTATCAAGTTTATGCCTGTTTAACATGTCTGAACTACCAGATAGATTGTGTTCTGACTGTGGGGAAACCAAGGTTCCTTCTCATTTAACTATATGTATTTTATGTCATAAAAATTTTTAGTAAAAATGATGCCCAAGATGATTCCTCAAGTGAGGGGAGTAAGCATGGTACTGCATCATCCCCTCCTTCGTCTACACCAGTCTTGCCCATACAGGAGGCCCCTAGTACATCTAGTGCGCCAATACTCCTTACTATGCAACATTTAACGGCTGTAATGGATAATTCTATCAAAAACATTTTAGCCAATATGCCCACTTATCAGTGAAAGCGCGACTGCTCTGTTTTAGAAAATTCTGTAGAGCATGAGAACGCTGATGATATGGTTTCTGAAGGGCCCCTACACCAGTCTGAGGGGGCCAGGGAGGTTTTGTCTGAGGGAGAAATTTCAGATTCAGGAAACATTTCTCAACAAGCTGAACCTGATGTGATTACTTTTAAATTTAAGTTGGAACATCTCCGCGCTCTGCTTAAGGAGGTGTTATCCAATTTGGATGATTGTGATTATCTGGTCATTCCAGAACCACTATGTAAAATGGAAAAGTTCTTAGAGGCCCCGGGGCCCCCCGAAGCTTTTCCTATATCCAAGCGGGTGGCGTACATTGTTAGTAAAGAATGGGACAGGCCCGGTATACCTTTAGTACCTCCCCCCATATTTATAAAATTGTTTTCCTATAGTCGACCCCAGAAAGGACTGATGGCAGACAGTCCCCAAGGTCGAGGGGGCGGTTTCTACTCTACACAAGCGCGCCACTATACCCATAGAAGATAGTTGTGCTTTCCAAGATCCTATGGATAAAAAATTAGAAGGTCTGCTAAAGATGTTTGTTCAGCAAGGTTCCCTTCTACAACCAATTGCATGCATTGTCCCTGTCACTGCAGCCGCGTGTTTCTAGTTTGATGAGCTAGGAAAGGCGATTATTAGTAATTCTTCTTCTTATGAGGAGATTATGGACAGAATTCGTGCTCTTAAATTGGCTAATTCTTTCACCCTAGACGCCACCTTGCAATCGGCGAAAAAATTCTGGGTTTGCTATTGTGGCGCAGAGCGCTTTGGTTAAAATCTTGGGCAGCGGATGCGTCTTCCAAGAACAAATTGCTTGACATTCCTTTCAAGGGGAAAACACTCTTTGGCCCTGACTTGAAAGAGATTATCTCTGATATCACTGGGGGCAAGGGCCACGCCCTTCCTCAGGATAGGTCTTTTCAAGACCAAAAATAAACCTAAGTTTCGTCCCTTTCGCAGAAACGGATCAGCCCCAAGGGCTACGTCCTCTAAGCAGGAAGGTAATACTTCTCAAGCCAATCCAGCCTGGAGACCTATGCAAGGCTGGAACGAAGGAAAGCAGGCCAGGAAACCTGCCACTGCTACCAAGACAGCATGAAATGCGGGCCCCCGATCCGGGACCGGATCTGGTGGGGGGCAGACTCTCTCTCTTCGCTCAGGCTGGGGCAAGAGATGTTCTGGATCCTTGGGCGCTAGAAATAGTCTCCCAAGGTTATTCTCTGGAGTTCAAGGGGCTTCCTCCAAGGGGGAGGTTCCACAGGTCTCAGTTGTCTTCAGATCACATAAGAAGACAGGCATTCTTACATTGGGTAGAAGACCTGCTAAAAATGGGAGTGATTCATCCTGTTCCATTAGGAGAACAAGGGATGGGGTTCTACTCCAATCTGTTCATAGTTCCCAAAAAAGAGGGAACGTTCAGACCAATCTTAGATCTCAAGATCTTGAACAAGTTTCTCAAGGTTCCATCGTTCAAGATGGAAACCATTCGAACACTCCTTCCTTCCATCCAGGAAGGTCAATTCAGTAGTTCGTGCTCTCAAATTTTACTTAGCAGCTACTAAGGATTTCAGACAAACTTTGTCTTTGTTTGTTGTTTATTCTGGTAAACGGAGAGGTCAAAAAGCAACTTCTACCTCTCTCTCCTTCTGGATTAAAAGCATTATCCGATTGGCTTATGAGACTGCCGGACGGCAGCCTCCTGAAAGAATCACAGCTCACTCCACTAGGGCTGTGGCTTCCACATGGGCCTTCAAGAATGAGGCTTCTGTTGATCAGATATGTAAGGCAGTGACTTGGTCTTCACTGCACACTTTTTCTAAATTTTACAAATTTGATACTTTTGCTTCTTCTGAGGCTATTTTTGGGAGAAAGGTTTTGCAAGCCGTGGTGCCTTCCATTTAGGTGACCTGATTTGCTCCCTCCCTTCATCCGTGTCCTAAAGCTTTGGTATTGGTTCCCACAAGTAAGGATGACGCCGTGGACCGGACACACCTATGTTGGAGAAAACAGAATTTATGTTTACCTGATAAATTACTTTCTCCAACGGTGTGTCCGGTCCACGGCCCGCCCTGGTTTTTTTAATCAGGTCTGATAATTTATTTTCTTTAACTACAGTCACCACGGTAACATATGGTTTCTCCTATGCAAATATTCCTCCTTAACGTCGGTCGAATGACTGGGGTAGGCGGAGCCTAGGAGGGATCATGTGACCAGCTTTGCTGGGCTCTTTGCCATTTCCTGTTGGGGAGGAGAATATCCCACAAGTAAGGATGACGCCGTGGACCGGACACACCGTTGGAGAAAGTAATTTATCAGGTAAACATAAATTCTGTTTTTTCACAAAAGCTATTCTGTCTCTTTAAAGTTGTAGCATAATCAAAAACACATCCAGTTAACAGCATTAAAGATGGTAATTTTCTTGAGGATAAAAGATTTGCTGGTCTAGGAAGATACATTAGAGTCAATTGACCAGAACTACTGAATGGTTAAAGTTATACAGTATCTTTATATGCTTCACCATTATCTGCCGATGATGGATTAACACTACAGTTATCAATGAGTGCAGGTCATAAAGAAGCGCCACTGATTACCTTCATAACCATATGTCTCACAGATGATATAATGTTATTATCACGTACAGTTGTTATTCATACCCAGGGTCATTACACTTCTTATGCAACAGAATGAACTCAGTACTTGCATTAATATATAATAATCCTGCACAAGTATTACATGCATATATATATAATAATCCTGCACAAGTATTACATGCATTAATATATAATAATCCTGCACAAGTATTACATGCATTAATATATAATAATCCTGCACAAGTATTACATGCATATATATATATAATAATCCTGCACAAGTATTACATGCATTAATATATAATAATCCTGCACAAGTATTACATGCATTAATATATAATAATCCTGCACAAGTATTACATGCATATATATATATAATAATCCTGCACAAGTATTACATGCATATATATATAATAATCCTGCACAAGTATTACATGCATTAATATATAATAATCCTGCACAAGTATTACATGCATTAATATATAATAATCCTGCACAAGTATTACATGCATATATATATATAATAATCCTGCACAAGTATTACATGCATTAATATATAATAATCCTGCACAAGTATTACATGCATTAATATATAATAATCCTGCACAAGTATTACATGCATTAATATATAATAATCCTGCACAAGTATTACATGCATTAATATATAATAATCCTGCACAAGTATTACATGCATTAATATATAATAATCCTCCACAAGCATTACATGCATTACTATATAATAATCCTCCAGAAGCATTGCATGCATTAATATATAATAATCCTCCACAAGCATTACATGCATTAATATATAATAATCCTGCACAAGTATTACATGCATATATATATATAATAATCCTGCACAAGTATTACATGCATTAATATATAATAATCCTGCACAAGTATTACATGCATTAATATATAATAATCCTCCACAAGCATTACATGCATTAATATATAATAATCCTGCACAAGCATTACATGCATTAATATATAATAATCCTGCACAAGTATTACATGCATTAATATATAATAATCCTGCACAAGTATTACATGCATATATATATAATAATCCTGCACAAGTATTACATGCATTAATATATAATAATCCTGCACAAGTATTACATGCATTAATATATAATAATCCTGCACAAGTATTACATGCATTAATATATAATAATCCTCCACAAGCATTACATGCATTACTATATAATAATCCTCCAGAAGCATTGCATGCATTAATATATAATAATCCTCCACAAGCATTACATGCATTAATATATAATAATCCTGCACAAGCATTGCATGCATTAATACATAATAATCCTGCACAAGCATTAATATATAATAATCCTCCACAAGCATTACATAAACATAAATCACAATCAGCCACTGAAGCAGCCACAGTGCATTACATGTAACTTAAAATACAAACATCATGGTTCAGAGTTTAAGTGACTTTTTAATGTAATTATATAATCAAATGTATTTGTTTGTTGACCAAATATACATAGGAAGACACAAGAGCAGCAATGCACTACAGGGAGGTAGCTGGTGATCTGTGGCTACACATATGTGTCTCTTGTCGTTGGCTCACTGGCTAGCTCACATTAGTGCATTGCTGCTCTGGAACTGACTTTAAATATGTATTTAACTCCAGGGGTAATCATATAGCTATATTTAAAGGGACAGTCTACTCCAGAATTGTTATTGTTTAAATAGATAGATAATCCCATTATTACCCATTCCCCAGTTTTGCATAACCAACACTGTTATATTATTATATTATTATACTTTTTACCTCCGTAATTACCTAGTATCTAAACCTCTGCAGACTGCCCCCTTATTTCAGTTATTTTGTCAAACTTGCAGTTTAGACAATCAGTGCCCACTCATAAGTACCTCCACGAGCGTGAGGACAATGTTATCTATATGGCACACGTGAACTAAAGCCCTCTAGCTTGGAAAAACTGTTAAATGCATTCAGATAAGAGGCTTAGAAATTAGCATATGAGCCTACCTAGGTTAAGCTTTCAACTAAGATTACCAAGAGAAAAAGTAAATTGGAATGTTTTTTAAAATGGCATGCCCTATCTGAATAATGAAAGTTTTATTTTGACTAGGATGTCCCTTTAAGCAATAGTGCATTAATTAACTGCTCTAATACATTAGAGAATTTTATTCTTGCAAAATGTACAGTATCTCACAAAAGTGAGTACACCCCTCACATTTTTGTAAATATTTTATTATATCTTTTCATGTGACAACACTGAAGAAATGACACTTTGCTACAAGGTGAAGTAGTGAGTGTACAGCCTGTATAACAGTGTAAATTTGCTGTCCCCTCAAAATAACTCAACACACAGCCATTAATGTCTAAAGCATTGGCAACAAAAGTGAGTACACCCCCTAAGTGGAAATGTCCAAATTGGGCCCAATTAGCCATTTTCCCTCCCCTGTGTCATGTGACTCGTTAGTGTTACAAGGTCTCAGGTGTGAATGGGGAGCATGTGTGTTAAATTTGGTGTTATCGGTTATCACTCTCACACTCTCTCATACTGGTCACTGGAAGTTCAACATGGCACCTCATGGCAAAGAATTCTCTGAGGATCTGAAAAAAGAATTGTTGCTCTACATAAAGATGGCATAGGCTATAAGAAGATTGCTAAGACCCTGAAACTGAGCTGCAGCACGGTGGGTTGCACAGGACAGGTTCCATTCAGAACAGGCCTCGCCATGGTCGACCAAAGAAGTTGAGTGCACATGCTCAGAATCATATACAGAGGTTGTCTTTGGGAAATAGACGTATGAGTGCTGCCAGCATTATTGCAGAGGTTGAAGGGATGGGGGATCAGCCTGTCAGTGCTCAGACCATACGCCGCACACTGCATCAAATTGGTTTGCATGGCTTTCGTCTCAGAAGGAAGCCTCTTCTAAAGATGATGCACAAGAAAGCCTGCAAACAGTTTTCTGAAGACAAGCAGACTAAGGACATGGATTACTGGAATCATGTCCTGTGGTACGATGAGACTAAGATAAACTTTTTTGGTTCAGATGGTGTCAAGCGTGTGTGGCGGCAACCAGATGAGGAGTACAAAGACAAGTGTGTCTTGCCTACAGTCAAGCATCGTGTCTGGGCCCGCATGAGTGCTGCCGGCACTGGTGAGCTACAGTTCATTGAGGGAACCATGAATGCCAACATGTACTGTGACATACTAAAGCAGAGGATGATCCCCTCCCTTCAGGGACGTGGCCGCAGGGCAGTATTCCAACATGATAACGACCCCAAACACACCTCCAAGACAACTGCCTTGCTAAAGAAGCTGAGGGTAAAGGTGATGGACTGGCCAAGAATGTGTCCAGACCTAAACCCTATTGAGCATCTGTGGGGCATCCTCAAATGGTAGGCGGGGGAGTGCAAGGTCTTTAACATCCACCAGCTCCATGATGTCGTCAAGGAGGAGTGGAAGAGGACTCCAGTGGCAACCTGTGAAGCTCTGGTGAACTCCATGCCCAAGAGGGTTAAGGCAGTGCTGGAAAATAATAGTGGCCACACAAAATATTGACACTTTGGGCCCAAGTTTGACATTTCCACTTACCAACGGTTTAGACATTAATGGCTGTGTGTTGAGTTATTTTGAGGGGACAGCAAATGTACACTGTTATACAGGCTGTACACTCACTACTTTACATTGTAGCAAAGTGTCATTTCTTCAGTATTGTCACATGAAGAGATATAATAACATAATTACAAAAATGTGAGGGGTGTACTGACTTTTGTGAGATACTGTATGTCCATTTAAACTTTAACCAAAATATTATATGTAATATTAGTTCAGAGATATCAAGTCACATTATAAGACAGTGTGACACACTATTTTGAGAGTATTCTATAGATCACACTGATAACCAGGACTATAATTATTTTGTATTCATGTTGTGTGATCACTAATAACCACAAGACATGCATT
This sequence comes from Bombina bombina, assembly GCF_027579735.1. Classification (NCBI taxonomy): domain Eukaryota; kingdom Metazoa; phylum Chordata; class Amphibia; order Anura; family Bombinatoridae; genus Bombina; species Bombina bombina. The sequence goes on along the minus strand of NC_069499.1, from coordinate 612,447,614 downwards.
TTGCGTTAGATTTCTAGCATAAATTGTGCTCATTTGAAACTGCTACTTTGAGTATATTACAAGCATCGCTCATTACAAGCTGAAAGTAAAAAATGTTCTGCTCAAGTTTTAGTATGGCTTGAATCAAAATTGATAAACTGAGATTCCCATTGGGAAGTGACCAGAAACCTACCAGTTACACCTCATACAAAATCAAATCACTAATACAATGGTATGGCCATTTAGCATGAATATCCCTTACAATATTGATATTGTACAGAGTGAAAGGACAATATCAATTTGCATGTGTGAAATTAACCTTTTCACATCCCAAAGAAAAGCATTTGTATTTATTTTAGCTAAGTAGTTAGTAAATAGTTAACAACTATTTACTAACTAGTCTACCTAGTTAAAATAAATACAAACTTACCTGTGAAATAAAAATAAAACCTAAGATAGCTACAATGTAACTATTAGTTATATTGTAGCTATCTTAGGGTTTATTTTATAGGTAAGTTTGTATTTAGTTTTAAATAGGAATTAGTTATTAATAGTAGGTTTTATTTAGATATATTTTAATTATATTTAAGTTAGGGGGTGTTAGGGTTAGGGTTATATTAGTGCTAGGTTTAGGGGTTAATAGGTTTATTATTGCGGCGGAGTGGGCGGACGGCAGATTAGGGGTTAATTATATTTAAATAGTGTTTTTGATGCGGGAGGGCGGCGGTTTAGGGGTTAATAATTATATTTTATTATTTGCGATGTGGGAGGGCCTCGGTTTAGGGGTTAATAGGTAGTTTATGGGTGTTAGTGAACTTTGTAGCAGTTTAGTTATGAGTTTTATGGTACAGCTTTGTAACGTAAAACTCATAACTACTGACTTTAGATGGCGGTACGGATCTTATCGGTATAGGGTGTACCGCTCACTTTTTGGCCTCACAGAAAAACTCGTAATACCGACGCTATGGAAGTCCCATTGAAAAAGGACTTTTTTAATTGTGCGGTACTGACGTTGCGTGACGACCAAAAAAGTGTGCGGTACACCTATACCTACAAGACTTGTAATATCAGCGGTAGGGAAAAAGCAGCGTTATGGGCCATAACAATGTTTTTTCACTCATAACGCAAAACTTGTAATCTAGCTGAATGTTCTTTGTACAGTCTTGAGATAGTGTGAAAATAAATCTGCTCGCTGGTATTGTAAGCAGGAACTGCCAAGACAGTGGCACACACAGTATCTAGATGTGTGTGATTGCACTGATTCTTCATTTGTGCACCCTACAACAGCAATTACATATACCTGAACCATAAGAGGGAGCAAATGCACACACTCACACACACACACACACATATATATATTTATAGCAAATCTGATTGAATGACAAAATTCAAACTTTCATGTACTTTACAAAAAACATAAAAACATCTGTATGTTTTTAAGGAAAATATACAAACTTTTGCTTTATTTTTACTAGAAGGGCCATGTTTAGAGTGTAATATGTGTCATTTCACTTAAATTACAAGATGTGTATTCTATTACAATTGATGCATAGGGGCCGATTTATCAAAGCTTCAACTGTGAATGCGCTGGAATTCCACATCAAATTAGACGCAAAGTTGATCCACCCTTGTTAACACAGTGTCAGTGTTAAAATGTTCGACATAATATACGCTCCCGTGAGATCAATCGAGCGTAATACAGATCATCCGCCTTCACATTAGACTCTATTTTAGCATATTACTGATGATCCGCATTCACATTCTACTAACTCTATTTGACCCTCTCACCAATTTTTCAAACATTCAACAGGTACGCTCGCGTCTATTCCGACGCAGCATACCTATCCTTCAAACCGTCACCTCTGAGGCCGCGAATGCCATAGAAATGGGAGTCTGAAAAGTTTTTGTTCTATGCTGTTTGTCATCGCAGACAGTTAACAATGTACATGCAGAATATTTCTAAATTTGTGATACTTTTATGATGCAGAAGGAGGATATTAATGAACCATCTAAATCATGAAGTATAATAAAAATGTTTCATGTCCCTGAAAACTTTTGTAATAATAAAATATTTTAAGATCTGACCTTATTACTAAATAAAATGAAGTAGGGAGATGTTATAATCACATGTAATTTAAAGGGACAGATTCATTTCAAACTCATTTTTAGAAATTTTTGTTTTATTCTTATTTATTCTTATTTGTTTTTCCATCATTTAAGCCTGCCATGTAAGTGTATAATGACTAAACCACCTATAATTACAGGTAATGCATGTCTGACAGCAGCACTAGTAGATATAGGGATACAAATGAAATAAATACTTTACATAATATAGCTAACTTCCTTTTTTATATAAATCTATTTTCACCATGTTTAATACATGGAATACAAGTCCCACTCTCCACTTCGCACCAAATTTGACGCAATATATCGCACCAAATTTGACGCAATATATCGCACCAAATTTGACGCAATATATCGCACCAAATTTGAAGCAATACTTTTCACCAAATTTGACGCAATACTCAAACTCCTAAACAACCCACAAACTAGTAAAATTTTTCACTACTTTTTATTGGAAAATGCATAATCATGTGATTAATGAAATCAGCCAATCTGATTTAAATATACATTTTCTACTATCACTAATGAATCAAATTGCTCTGTACTTGTGTCATTGACCACTCATCAGAACTTGTAAGTGCCATTTGTTACATTGTGTATTATACTTTGATGTTTGTATATGTGAAATTAGTATTAAAGATAAACATTGATGATGACATTAGGCCACACAGTGTAATATTTTTGACAATGATTTTAATCTTAAAGTGAATGTAAATGTTAATGCTAAATTGCTCGGTTTTTAAAAATTTGGTCAAAAACAGGGGCACTTTAATTCATCAAAATTTACATTTCACTCGTGTTGTGAAAAAATACTTACCTTTTAAACTTGACAGCAGCTCCAGCTTCCTCCGGTCATTGAATTTTTAAAAACTGGGCACTTTAGCATCAAAATTGACATTCACTTTAAACTGATATAGCTCAAAGGGATAGTCTACCAAACATTAAACTGTCATGAATCAGATGCAGCAGAAATTAAAATCACCTCTTTAATGTCATCCTATTTTCTTCCTTCTCTTAAATTTCATTTTCATTAAGAAATGTCATCTTGAATGCCAGCCCATTTTTAACTCCTGTGTAGGAGTGGTGTTTAAAACTAGACTCAATCAGGAAGTGATACACGGGTGCAGAAAGAAAACTGGCCCAGCTCTCAAAATATCCATATGCTTATATTTTATTCGTAATATTTACACTATATACATATAGTGGTATAAATAAACAAAGAGATATGAAAGACAACATTGTTTAGAACAAAAAAAAGAATTTAGGGATATGTAAATATGTTTGCAAAAGATTTCTAACATAACACATATATTTATATATATATATATATATATATATATATATATATATATATATATATATATAGTATATATACAAGTATGTGCAAAGATATATGTACAAATTCTAGTATTAATAATCATTTAAAAAAAGGAAAAATATGAAATAGGCATATCATGATTTCTAGAAATACAAATACACATTAATTTATGTGAAGATATCATATATCAGATTTTTTGTATAAAAAATAAATAGAAAAATAACTTTCTTTCAGATATTATTGTTTGTTCAGGTATAAATCTAGCTATTTCTTGGACACTAACAGTTGAAAAATAAAAGATTAGCTTTAGAAAAATGTGCTTGTTCATAGACAGTAATGAAATGGTATAAATAAAGTTGGAAAAAACAGATAAAACAGTCTTCATTTGATGGACATTCAGGGTAGATAATTTGATACGTAAGGATATCCGTGACATTGATAACTCTTATTTATCAACAGTCCGATGCTAATCGCACCGGACTTGACATGCATGTTTTTGACAGACTTGTCGATAAATAAGGCAGTTGAATGTAGATTCCCACCAGCGATGTATGGCGAGCGTATAGCCCATAGCAAATGCGTCGAGATTGACACCTTTATAAATCGGCCCCATAGTGTCATAAAATGCCAGCAGATGTGCTTGGAAATATGTGTATCCTTTGAATGTAGCTGATAATATTCTCCCAAGATATAATTTGTATTGAAAAGCAGGGTATAACCAATGTGTATTTTTTAACAGGTATCTTTATGTTACAGTGCAAAGTAGCACATATATTCTTCAGATGTATGTTGGTAATCAAAGAAGAGCATCTATGTAAACTATATCTATATTTCACTTGGGCCAGATTAAAATTCAATTCTTTGGCCATAAATGAACAACACTGTTCTAAAAGTAACTTTAAAGGGACATGAAACCCAATTGTTTTCTTTTATGATTAAGAAAGAGCATGCAATGTTAAAAATCTTTCTAATTTACTTCAATTATCTAATTTGGGTCATTCTCTAGATATACTTTGCTGAAAAGCATATCTAGATAGGCTCAGTAGCTGCTGATTGGTTGCTGCACATAGATGCCTCGTATGACTGGCTTACTCATGTGCATTGCTATTTCTTCAATAAAGGATATCTAAAGAATGAAGCAAATTTGATAATAGAAGTAAATTGGAAAGTTGTTTAAAATTGTATTCTCTATCTGAATCATGAAAGAATTTTTTTTGGGTTTAGTGTCCCTGTAATAAAACTAGTAACCACTCAGCACACCCTATAATGAACAAGTCTATCACTCTGTTTTACACTATTAATATTAAATTGACCTATAAATCATAAAGGGATATTAAAGAATTAAGATGAAAGCAGCCAATTTGCTATAAAACTCAAAGTAAAAATAGATAGATTAAATGAGACATTGCTAATGCATTTACATTTTTGCTGCCTCTAATTTTGTAAACATTTTTTTTTGTCTATTAGCTTAGGGAGTTTGTTTCAGATTTCATGACAAGCACCAAGAAAACAGCTGGTGTGAGTGTGTGTAAGGGATATGAAGAACGCTAAGGTGAAAGTAATAAACAACCAGATAATACTCTTGTACACCCACTCACTAACACTTTAGGGCCCCATTTACCATCTGAATTACTGACAATGTTCCCAACTTAGGGACTTGTTCACCCCTCTAAGTTGCAGCAGATGCAGTTTGTCTGCTGCCCTCAGTAATAAGTCCATCCCCTGCTCTCCTCTGACCAATCAGTACATAGAACATATCCTGCTATGTGCAGAACATAGGAATGTAAAATGTTAAAAGTAAATACATAGTTAAAACATTTATTCAAAATAAATATTTCATAATATGCTTTTACATTTTTTTCTCTACTTATCTGCAAAGTTCTCCATATTTATTTATGTTTTTATATGTATATATGTTTGAAAATACATATCTTTAGACATGTATATGTATGTATCTCTATGTTAAAGCCCTTTGCCTGCCTTTTTTTTTCTAACACCTGTGATCTCCTATCTTTGAGCCTTTATAACTTTTGTGTGCAATATTTATTTTAATAATTTTTATTAGTTGGTGTTATTATGAGTTAAAGGGGCCAATTATCAAGTGTCGGCGGACATGATCCGCTGTAGCGGGTCATATCCGCCCGACATCGCTAAATCCTGACAGCATACACTGTCGGCATTTATCATTGCACAAGCATTTCTAGTGAAATGCTTATGCAATGCCGCCCCCTGCAGATTCGCGGCCAATGTGTCAATCATGAGAGCAGGGGGTCAATCATGAGCAGGGGGTGTCAATATGATCGGGATGGTGTCTACCGGCTCAGAGGTGGCTAAATTAAGGAGCAGCGGTGTTATTCCTCCCCTAAGTGTACTTTGTAATGTATTTTTTATATATTTTGTGCAACTTTTTAGTTTTGCAAAAAAGTTAACCAGAGCTCTGACGACACGGTAATCATTCTAGCATAATTTCCGATTGTGCTCAAGAGATTGTGTTTACTTTCAACACGTAATACCAGCAGTAAGCTCGATTCTCGCAAACACTCTTGATAAACCCCTTATCGCTCACATGCAAATATTTGTGCTCCACTTGTATTCTGGACCATTATTGTTTATTGTGATAATAATTTAACCATCTATACTATAATCGTGTTTGTAACGTGTCTGTCGCCGTCAGCAGTTTGCGCATGCATCCTCAAAGGAATCTTGACTGTGCGACGCAGCCAAAAGAATGTTGGCTGCGCACAGCCAAAATAATTCACCTGGATGCTGCAAAGCTGCATCCCGGTGGATTCCAAAAATGGCAGGGTGGCGAAAGAATCCACCCTGCCATTTTCCGAATCCACCGGGATGCAGCGAAGGCAAATGGAGCATTACAAAAAAAAACTTAACCGCCCGCAATAAGTATTAAAAAAAAAAACTAACCGCCCGCAATAAGTATTAAAAAAAAATAACTGCCCGCAATAAGTATTAAAAAAAACACATAACCACCTGCAATAAGTATTAAAAAAAAAAAATAACTGCCGCAATAAGTATTAAAAAAATAAAATAACCGCCCACACAAAGTATTCAGAAGAAAAACAAACTACCTAACAAAATTATTAACCCCTAAATCCGCCAGCCCCAACATCGCAAACTACCTAATACATCTATTAACCCCTAATCCGCCGTTCCCCCACATCGCAAAGTAAATAATTAATTTATTAACCCCTAAACCGCCATCCACCACCTAAGCAATAACTTAATTAACATATTAACCCCTAATCTGCCAAACCCCACAACACATTAAACCTAATTTACCTATTATCTCCTAAACCGCCAACCCCAACAACGCAAATAACTAATTTAATGACTAAGCCCCCTAACCTAACACCCCCTAAATCAATTACATAAAATAATAAAATACTACATTACAATTAAAATAAAAAATCCTAACAGTACTTTAAAAAAACTAAAACCTAAGATTACATTAAATCAATCTAAAATTTTACAAAATAAAAAAAGGCTAACATTACAGAAAATAATAAACCACATTATCCCCAAAAAATTAATAACCCTAATAAACCTAATCCCTATGAAAATAAAAAAGCCCCCCTAAAAATAAAAACACCCCCTAATCTAATACTAAACTACCAATAGCCCTTAAAATGGCCTTTTGTAGGGCATTGCCCTAAGTTAAACAGCTCTTTTCCTTAATAAAAATACTAAGTCCCCCCTCTAACAGTAAAACCCCCCCCACCCACCAAACCCCCCAAAATAAAATAACCTAACACTAAAAAACCTAAACCATTGCCCTTAAAAGGGCATTCAGGTTAGGGGTGTTTTTATTTGGGGGAGATTTGTTATTTTTATAGGGGTATTAGTTTAGGTTTACATTTTTTATTTTGGATAGCTTTGTTTATTTTTTCTGTCATTTTACTTTTTTTTTATTTTTTTGTAAATTTAGCTTGGGGCTTTGTATTTTTTCAACATAGACTGCCCTCTAGGCAGGCTTATCACCTGGTACTTTATAAATATAATGATGTCACCTCCTAGACTAAAATTATATCCTTGAGTTCCAGGTAAAGCCCTTGGATAAATGTGGATAAGTTTGGTAAAATTTACCTCTAAAATATTCGGGTCACTAGCGGCTAGATTTAGAGTTCTGCGGCCAAAGGGGTGCGTTAGCTACGCGTGCTTTTTTCCCCCCGCACTTTTTAAATACCGCTGGTATTTAGAGTTCACAGAATGGCTGGGTTTTCAGTGCGTTAGGCTCCAAAAAGGGAGCGTAGAGCATATTTAACGCCACTGCAATTCTCGATACCAGCGGTGCTTACGGACACGGCCAGCTTCAAAAACGTGCTCGTGCACGATTCCCCCATAGAAAACAATGGGGCAGTTTTAGCTGAAAAAACCCCTAACACCTGCAAAAAAGCAGCGTTCAGCTCCTAACGCAGCCCCATTGTTTTCTATGGTGAAACACTTCCTACGTCTGCACCTAACACTCTAACATGAACCCCGAGTCTAAACACCCCTAACCTTACACTTATTAACCCCCAATCTGCCGCCCCCGCTATCGCTGACCCCTGCATATTATTATTAACCCCTAATCTGCCGCTCCGTACACCGCCGCAACATACATTATAGTTATGTACCCCTAATGCTGCCCCTAACACCGCCGACCCCTATATTATATTTATTAACCCATAATCTGCCCCCCACAACATCGCCTCCACCTACCTACAATAATTAACCCCTAATCTGCCGATCGGAGCTCACCGCTACTCTAATAAATTTATTAACCCCTAAAGCTAAGTCTAACCCTAACACTAACACCCCCCTAAGTTAAATATAATTTAAATCTAACAAAATAAATTAACTCTTATTAAATAAATTATTCCTATTTAAAGCTAAATACTTACCTGTAAAATAAACCCGAATATAGCTACAATATAAATTATAATTATATTGTAGCTATTTTAGGATTAATATTTATTTTACAGGCAACTTTGTATTTATTTTAACCAGGTACAATAGCTATTAAATAGTTAATAACTATTTAATAGCTACCTAGTTAAAATAATTACAAAATTACCTGTAAAATAAATCCTAACCTAAGTTACAATTAAACCTAACACTACACTATCAATAAATAAATTAAATACAATACCTACAATTATCTACAATTAAACCAAACACTACACTATCAATAAATAAATTAAATAAAATACCTACAAATAAATACAATTAAACCTAACACTACACTATCAATAAATAAATTAAATAAAATACCTACAAATAAATACAATGAAATAAACTAACTAAAGTACAAAAAATAAAAAAATATTTACAAACATTAGAAAAATATTACAACAATTTAAAACTAATTACACCTACTCTAAGCCCCCTAATAAAATAACAAAGACCCCCAAAATAAAAAAATACCCTACCCTATTCTAAATTAAAAAAGTTCAAAGCTCTTTTACCTTACCAGCCCTGAAAAGGGCGTCCGTCGAATTCCTATCAGCCAATCGGAATTCGACGGACGCCATCTTGGATGACGTCATTTAAAGGAACCGTCATTCGGCGAGTAGGCGTCGGTAGAAGAGGTTGGATCCGCGTCGGCTGGAAGATGATGGCTCCGGAAGAAAGAAGATTGAAGATGCCGTTGATAGAAGACTTCAGCCGGATCATGGACCTCTTCAGCTCCCGCTTGGATGAAGACTTCAGCCGGATCATGGACATCTTCAGCCCCCCACTTGGGCTTGGATCAAGACATCGGAGCCAGGACGGATCGGTGTGATACCCGGCGAGGTGAAGATAAGGTAGGAAGATCTTCAGGGGCTTAGTGTTAGGTTTATTTATGGGGGGTTTGGGTTAGATTAGGGGTATGTGGGTGGTGGGTTGTAATGTTGGGGGGGGGGGGTATTGTATGTGTTTTTTTTACAGGCAAAAGAGCTGAATTCTTTGGGGCATGCCCCGCAAAGGGCCCTTTTCAGGGCTGGTAAGGTAAAAGAGCTTTGAACTTTTTTAATTTAGAATAGGGTAGGGCATTTTTTTTATTTTGGGGGTCTTTGTTATTTTATTAGGGGGCTTAGAGTAGGTGTAATTAGTTTAAAATTGTTGTAATATTTTTCTAATGTTTGTAAATATTTTTTTATTTTTTGTAACTTAGTTCTTTTTTATTTTTTGTACTTTAGTTAGTTTATTTAATTGTAGTTATTTGTAGGTATTGTATTTAATTATTGATATTGTAGTGTTAAGTTTAATTGTAGATAATTGTAAGTATTTTATTTAATTAATTTATTGATAGTGTAGTGTTAGGCTTAATTGTAACTTAGGTTAGGATTTATTTTACAGGTAATTTTGTAATTATTTTAACTATTTTAGCTATTGTACCTGGTTAAAATAATTACAAAGTTGCCTGTAAAATAAATATTAATCCTAAAATAGCTACAATATAATTTTAATTTATATTGTAGCTTTATTAGGATTTATTTTACAGGTAAGTATTTAGCTTTAAATAGGAATAATTTATTTAATAAGAAATCATTTATTTCGTTAGATAAAAATTATATTTAACTTAGGGGGGTGTTAGTGTTAGGGTTAGACTTAGCTTTAGGGGTTAAAAAATGTATTAGAATAGTGGTGAGCTCCGGTCGGCAGATTAGGGGTTAAAGTTAGGTGTTGGCGATGTTAGGGAGGGCAGATTAGGGGTTAATACTATTTATTATAGGGTTATTGAGGCGGGAGTGAGGCGGATTAGGGGTTAATAACTTTATTATAGTAGCGGTGCGGTCCGCTCTGCAGATTAGGGGTTAATAAGTGTAGGTAGGTGGCGGCGACGTTGGGGGCGGCAGATTAGGGGTTAATAAATATTATGTAGGTGTCGGCGGTATTAGGGGCAGCAGATTAGGGGTACATAGGGATAACTTAGCTGGCGGCAGTGTGTACAGAGCGGCAGATTAGGGGTTAAAAAATTTAATAGAGTGGCGGCGATGTGGGGGGACCTCGGTTTAGGGGTACATAGGTAGTTTATGGGTGTTAGTGTACTTTAGAGCACAGTAGTTAAGAGCTTTATAAACCGGCGTTAGCCCTGAAAGCTCTTAACTACTGACTTTTTTCTGCGGCTGGAGTTTTGTTGTTAGATTTCTAACGCTCACTTCAGCCACAACTCTAAATACTGGCGTTAGAAAGATCCCATTGAAAAGTTAGGATACGCAAATGGCGTAGGGGGATCTACGGTATGGAAAAGTCGCGGCTGCAAAGTGAGCGTTAGACCCTTTCCTGACTGACTCCAAATACCAGAGGGCGGTAAAAACCAGCGTTAGGAGCCTCTAACGCTGGTTTTGACGGCTACCGCCCAACTCTAAATCTAGCCGTAGGATTTTGTATTGAGCAGATATTGGATAAGGCACAGACAGGAATCACTCAAGATACAATGACTAAATGTAGAGGCGCAGGTGCTGATAGTTCAAACTCTCCTGGTCATTTGATTATATAACATTATACTTTTCAGTAATTTAAAAGGTACATCTTGTGTTCTCCATGTCCCCAGGGTTGGGTTTATCTTTAAGCAAAAAATTCTCTAATGGCTTTTCCATCCATTGTCCTTCATTTTACTAGTTCAGTAAAAATAAAAAGAAAGAATAAAGAGATTAGTGTGCATCTTCCTCAGTAATTAGGTCTCCATGGTCTATTCTACATAAGCTGTTTTCCAGCTTAAAGCCATTACATTTTATGTTTCAGCACATATACAATGAGTTTAAAGGGACAGTATACACCAATTTTCTTATAACTGCATGTAATAGACACTAATATAAAGAATAAGATGCCCAGATACTGATCTAAAAATCCAATAAAAAACCTTTAAAAACTTACTTAGAAGCTCCCAGTTTAGCTCTGTTGAAAAAGTTAGCTGGAACACCCACTGAAAGTGGTTCTATAGCAAAAAGAGCAGACACCCCCCCTTCCCACAAACAGGAGCAAGCTGGAGTAGGTATACATCAGTATTCTTCTTAAACTTTGGGCTTGGTTAGGAGTCCGAAACTCAGCGCTACATGTTATTTAAAAATAAGCAAAACTATACTTTTTTTTTTTTTTTTTTTAATAAAAAAGCTGTATAGGCTATATAAATGGATCATCTACAAAACATTTATGCAAAGAAAAATCTCGCTCAAACAACGAGATTGCCAGCCCAATCAAGCGTGATTGGCTGTGTGTGAGCAGGGGGTGGAATTGCACACTAGCCGTATTTAAACACACAAGTAATATATTTCCTACAAATGTCCAGTGCAACAGCACCAGATTTAGGACATATTTGCAGGGCACCCTGATAGTTTGTGTAAGTGACAAAAAATAATGTTTATTTAAATCGTAACAAAAAAGCAGCAATGAGGATCTACATTTGGTTTTACCGGACCCCAGCTTCCAGACAATAGGGCCGATTTAACAAGATGGCCCCTGATCCTCCTATTTCCACGCTAGCCTTTAGGCTCGCTGGAAACAGCAGATAAGAAGCAGCGGTCTTAAGACCACTGCTCCTTAACTAGTCTGCCGCCTCTGAGGCTGCGGACACTTATCTGCCCGATCGTGTACGATCGGGTTGATTGACACCCCCTGCTAGTGGCTGATTTGCCGCGAATCTGCAGGGAGCGACATTGCACAAGCAGTTCACCAGAACTGCTTGTGCAATGTTAAATGCCGGCAGCATATGCTGTCGGCATTCAACAATGTTAGGCAGACATAATCCGCTGTCCAACTGTTGATAAATCGTCCCTATTGTTTCATGCAATACAGTAAACTGTACATTGTTTAGCTGTACTCCAATATAAAGATAAATAATACATTTGCTAATATTTTTTATTTACAATGAGCCGGGGGGGATGTTGGTAGAAAGATCCTGAAATCTGCACTTTGCACTAAAGACAACCAAGTCACATTCCTGTAAGTTATTTGCGCAACAGACAAAGATGATCAAAATATGTTTTGATAGTGTCTCACAATTAAGTTCTGTGTTTCTTCCACAGAATCCTGAGCAAGCTATTTGTTTAGCAAGGTGTGACCAGGGCTCAGATACTGTGTCTTGCCATATAAGGACATGATAATGATATAATAGCATGCTGTAGGTGTTAGATATTTTGATTAGTATTTCCAGTGAACATTTTATAGAGGTTTGAGAAGTCAGGAAAAAATGAATAGAATCTTTTATATATGACTTTACCGTTAGTGCCCTTTGATTGTAGCCTCTGTAAACAGGTCTCTGCTAATAGTTTATATTGCTGCTCCCTGTGACTCGTCTTTCAATCACATTCTTACCATTAGGATGCTCATAACAAACAAGGGATTGACACAATCAGCTCTTTTCTTCCTGATTTCTTGTGACTTGTGCTCTGTTCTTAACTGAATTAGTGAAATGAGATTTCATGCCCCTGCACGTGTAGCATGTTTCTACGAAAAGCGCTAGAGCGAGCTCAGACCTCTTTAAAATGCTGCTGTTTAACAGGCTTAACAAGCAGTTAATATCACAGCATGGGTACTGATAAGAAAGTGAGGTTTATTAAAGTTTCTGTATACAAAGCTGAAGTGAAAAGCAGTGGGTTATTGGGTCACTCATAAGATGAAAAAAGAGACTTAATGACGTGTATTATGGGTGGAAGGGTTAGTCTCCAGGAGGGGTAGGGGGACTTGTTATCTTAATGCTAAAGCAAGTTTTGCCTGTGTAGTACACATTTGTTTGAAGATAATTTTTGGGTCATGCAAAACTTGTTCAATCTGGTTTGAGGTTGTTCTTCATTGTCCCAGACAAATGCGAGACAAACACTCACTACCCCTTACCAGCTAGAAATTATCATCAAATGTTCACACAAAAGGGATCTGCACATTGTGAGCAATCAGTAGGGCACATGAGAAGTAAAAAGGCTTATTCTGTTTGTCTAGAGACTTCTAATTCTTGCTCTGCAGTTCCTCTTTAGTTTAAAAACAGTTTGAAAATAGACGAAGTAAAACAAATAGAATATGCAAAAATGATTTAAATTATACATTATATAATTATATATGTAAACAAAGAAAGATTAAGTGAGAGAGAGTGAGAGGTAGTTAGATATACTTTTTGTTAATAAAACAAAACTAAAGATTGGTAGAATACAGGGCCGCCAACAGGGGTGACAAGGGTCACTGTAGTCAGGGGCCCGATGGTCTCAGGGGGACACCTGGCCCCTTCTGCCAGACCAGTGCTGCTGTAGGCACTGACTGCCTCAGAAGAGCGCATTGCGTTTTTGTTATCGGCAGCAAGGGTTAGTAAGGTCCTGGGGCCATGAGGGAGCAGGAGGCAAAAAGTCCTTTTGGGGGGGATAAGAGTTTGTAATGAGGGAGGCAAAAAAAATCTCTCTGTGGCTGTGGGTGGGGTGGGCTGTTATTCAAAGGTTCTCCAGCTTGGAGAGAATTTGCAGTTCAGACTTCACAGGGGTTAAACTCACTGAATATTCAAAAGAAAAAGGGCAGAACTCTACAGCACTGCAAGATCTCTCTCACTATATATGAACGAGATACAAGCCCAGTGCAATGAAGCACTGCGTGGAATGAGAGTTTTGTTACACTTCTGTATTACTTTAACAAATTAGGACCATACTTTGTATATTTCTGTTTATATATACAAATTACATTGCACCTTGACTTTGCTGCATTGTAAACTAAAACTGACACATTCAGAAAGTGGGAGGGACAACCCAGTTCCCTGGACTGAACAGGGGAGTTCACAGTGTATGTCTGAAGCTCTCTCACAAGTCTTGACATTTTCTAAGCATTTTAAACAAGCTGGTTTCACTGATTTGTCTCGCCAGCTGTATGCAGGTGAAGTATGCTCAAAATTCACTATATACTTATTTAAACTAACAGAAAAGTAATATATACTAAAATATAGACAAAACAGAGCCTTTACATCAGCCCCAGGGGTTTTCCAGTTACCTTGTCTCTCCCATGTGAAAATTTGTATCCCAGAGAGATTCATTGCTTTCTAAGGCCTAGATTTGGAGTTTTGCATTAGCCGTGAAAACCAGCGTTAGAGGCTCCTAACGCTGGTTTTAGGCTACCTCCGGTATTTGTAGTCACTCAAAAAAGGGTCTAACGCTCACTTTTCAGCCGCGACTTTTCCATACCGCAGATCCCCTTACGTCAATTGCGTATCCTATCTTTTCAATGGGATTTTTCTAACTCCGGTATTTAGAGTCGTGTCTGAAGTGAGCGTTAGAAATCTAACGACAAAACTCCAGCCGCAGAAAAAAGTCAGTAGTTAAGAGCTTTCTGGGCTAACGCCGGTTCATAAAGCTCTTAACTACTGTACTCTAAAGTACACTAACACCCATAAACTACCTATGTACCCCTAAACCGAGGCCCCCCCACATCGCCGCCACTCGATTAAATTTTTTTAACCCCTAATCTGCCGACCGCCACCTACGTTATCCTTATGTACCCCTAATCTGCTGCCCCTAACACAGCCGACCCCTATATTATATTTATTAACCCCTAACCTGCCCCCCACAACGTCGCAGCCAGCTACCTACAATAATTAACCCCTAATCTGCCGACCGCAAAGCGCCGCTACTTAAGTTATCCTTATGTACCCCTAATCTGCTGCCCCTAACACCGCCGACCCCTATATTATATTTATTAACCCCTAATCTGCCCCCCTCAACGTCGCCTCCACCTGCCTACACTCACTAACCCTATAATAAATAGTATTAACCCCTAATCTGCCCTCTCTAACATCGCCGACACCTAACTTCAATTATTAACCCCTAATCTGCTGACCGGAGCTCACCGCTATTCTAATAAATGTATTAACCCCTAAAGCTAAGTCTAACCCTAACACTAACACCCCCCTAACTTAAATATAATTTAAATCTAACGAAATTAATTAACTCTTATTAAATAAATTATTCCTATTTAAAGCTAAATACTTACCTGTAAAATAAATCCTAATATAGCTACAATATAAATTATAATTATATTATAGCTATTTTAGGATTAATATTTATTTTACAGGTAACTTTGTATTTATTTTAACCAGGTACAATAGCTATTAAATAGTTAAGAACTATTTAATAGCTAAAATAGTTAAAATAATTACAAAATTACCTGTAAAATAAATCCTAACCTAAGTTACAATTAAACCTAACACTATACTATCATTAAATTAATTAAATAAAATACCTACAATTACCTACAATTAAACCTAACACTACACTATCAATACATTAATTAAATACAATACCTACAAATAACTACAATGAAATAAACTAACTAAAGTACAAAAAATAAAAAAGAACTGTTACAAAAAATAAAAAAATATTTACAAACATAAGAAAAATATTACAACAATTTTAAACTAATTACACCTACTCTAAGCCCCCTAATAAAATAACAAAGACCCCCAAAATAAAAAATGCCCTACCCTATTCTAAATTACTAAAGTTCAAAGCTCTTTTACCTTACCAGCCCTGAACAGGGCCATTTGCGGGGCATGCCCCAAGAAGTTCAGCTCTTTTGCCTGTAAAAAAAACCATACAATACCCCCCCCCAACATTACAACCCACCACCCACATACCCCTAATCTAACCCAAACCCCCCTTAAATAAACCTAACACTAAGCCCCTGAAGATCATCCTACCTTGTCTTCACCTCACCGGGTATCACCGATCGGTCCTGGCTCCAAAATCTTCATCCAACCCAAGCGGGGGCTGGCGATCCATCATCCGGTGGCTGAAGAGGTCCAGAAGAGGCTCCAAAGTCTTCATCCTATCCGGGAAGAAGAGTAGATCCGGACCGGCAACCATCATCTTCCAAGCGGCATCTTCTATCTTCATCCGATGAGGACCGGCTCCATCCTGAAGACCTCCACCGCGGACCCATCTTCATCCGGCGACGTCCAACTGAAGAATGACGGTTCCTTTAAGGGACGTCATCCAAGATGGCGTCCCTCGAATTCCGATTGGCTGATAGGATTCTATCAGCCAATCGGAATTAAGGTAGGAATATTCTGATTGGCTGATGGAATCAGCCAATCAGAATCAAGTTCAATCCGATTGGCTGATCCAATCAGCCAATCAGATTGAGCTCGCATTCTATTGGCTGTTCCGATCAGCCAATAGAATGCGAGCTCAATCTGATTGGGCTAGTTAGTTTATTTCATTGTAGTTATTTGTAGGTATTGTATTTAATTAATGTATTGATAGTGTAGTGTTAGGTTTAATTGTAGGTAATTGTAGGTATTTTATTTAATTAATTTAATGATAGTATAGTGTTAGGTTTAATTGTAACTTAGGTTAGGATTTATTTTACAGGTAAATTTGTAATTATTTTAACTATTTTAGCTATTAAATAGTTCTTAACTATTTAATAGCTATTGTACCTGGTTAAAATAAATACAAAGTTACCTGTAAAATAAATATTAATCCTAAAATAGCTATAATATAATTATAATTTATATTGTAGCTATATTAGGATTTATTTTACAGGTAAGTATTTAGCTTTAAATAGAATAATTTATTTAATAAGAGTTAATTAATTTCGTTAGATTTAAATTATATTTAAGTTAGGGGGGTGTTAGTGTTAGGGTTAGACTTAGCTTTAGGGGTTAATACATTTATTAGAATAGCGGTGAGCTCCGGTTGGCAGATTAGGGGTTAATAATTGAAGTTAGGTGTCGGCGATGTTAGGGAGGGCAGATTAGGGGTTAATACTATTTATTATAGGGTTAGTGAGGCGGATTAGGGGTTAATAACTTTATTATGATAGCGGTGCGGTCCACTCGGCAGATTAGGGGTTAATAAGTGTAGGCAGGTGGAGGCGACATTGTGGGGGGCAGATTAGGGGTTAATAAATATAATATAGGGGTCGGCGGTGTTAGGGGCAGCAGATTAGGGGTACATAAGGATAATGTAAGTAGCGGCGGTTTACGGAGCGGCAGATTAGGGGTTAAAAATAATATGCAGGGGTCAGCGATAGCGGGGGCGGCAGATTAGGGGTTAATAAGTGTAAGGCTAGGGGTGTTTAGACTCGGGGTACATGTTAGAGTGTTAGGTGCAGACGTAGAAAGTGTTTCCCCATAGCAAACAATGGGGCTGCGTTAGGAGCTGAACGCGGCTTTTTTGCAGGTGTTAGGTTTTTTTTCAGCTCAAACAGCCCCATTGTTTCCTATGGGGGAATCGTGCACGAGCACGTTTTTGAGGCTGGCCGCGTCCGTAAGCAACTCTGGTATCGAGAGTTGAAGCTGCGTTAAATATGCTCTACGCTCCTTTTTTGGAGCCTAACGCAGCCTTTATGTGGACTCTCAATACGAGAGTTATTTTTATGGTGCGGCCAGAAAAAAGCCAGCGTTAGCTACGCAGGTCCTTACCGACAAAACTCTAAATCTAGCCGTATGGAAGGCATCTCTCTGGGATTTCCATGTTCCTCCCCTTTCTTAAAAAATTCAGTGAGTTCTGCCTCTGTGAAGTCTATAATCAGAATTTGTAAAATTACAATCCTAAATACACTGCTGTACACAAAATAGAAAGTGCAAAGTTTAAATGTAATAAAATGTAATCAGTGATATAAAATAGAAAACACAAAATGTACATTTAGCAGAACTGTCATGCCATGCAGTGCTGATGGATCATTTTAGAATATCTCACCTGAGCAGAGAGGTTTTGAATATCAGGGCCTGAGAGAGAGACCAGGATGAGTAGGGACCACGCAGACAGAAGGAAAAGGAAGTTACACTCTGCTCTGCTGGGGGCCCGGGGGTTTATGGTTATAAGGCATGGGCCCCGACTGCCTAGGTGAGACCAGGGGCGGAGAGGAGGCAGAGACTGGGAAGCAAAGAGTCTGCAGGGGGGGGGTTACTGGGTCCCAACCACACACTGCGCCCTAAACTGCTGTGCTCCTGGACCTCTGTGTCAGGGAGGTTAAGAAGGGGCTGGTTGGGGGGACCAGAGGTCAGCCAATGATGAGTGAGTCTACTGATAGGGAAGAGAGGGGGGTTGGCCCGCGCTATGTGGGAACTGGACAGTGTGGGAGACTGTAAGGGAGTTGGCTGGCAATGACACATCAACAGTAGGACTAGGAGTCACTGTCAGACCCTGTTGAATGGATCATGGTGCTGTGCAGTAATTTTGAAGGTAGGCAGACAAGCCTGGCCACTGTTTGCAGCTAAGCTAACAAGCAATACTTGAGGCCTATCAATCAAGCCGTCAACTATGCTGCATTCGACAGCACCAATACGCTCGCCTAACATCGCAGTCGCGGACCTGAATACGCTCTCCTTATTTATAAAAAAAGCTGTCAAAAAGACGCGCACCAAGTACGGGGCGATGAGCGGCGGACTGTTGTTAACTAACAGTCATCGATCTCGCTGCTATTTGGCTTTTTCCCAACTTTATTTATACCCTGTCACTAAACACTGCCACTATACTAAAATGTTTAACCCCTATCCCGCTGCTCCCAGACCCCGCCACAACTAAATAAATGTATTAACCCCCATCCCGCCGCTCACAGACCCCGCCGCAACTAAATAAAGTTATTAATCCCTATCCCTCCACTCCCGGAGCCCACCGCATAATTAAGTTATTAACCCCTATACCTCCGCTCCCAGAGCCCATCGCAACTGTAATAAAGTTATTAACCCCTATACCTCCACTCCCGGAGCCCACTGCAACTCTTATAAAGTTATTAACCCCTATCTCTCCGCTCCCGGAGCCCACCGCAACTCTAATAAAGTTATTAACCCCTATCCCTCTGTTCTCGGAGCCCACCGCAACTCTAATAAAGTTATTAACCCCTATCCCCCTGTTGCCAGAGCCCACTGCAACTAAATAAATGTATTAACCCCTAAACCTCTGGCCTCCCACATCACTACCACTTACTAAGCCTATTAACCCCAAAACCTAACAACCTGCTAACTTTACATTAAATATTAACTCATCCCTATCTTATAATAAATTTAAACTTACCGATTAAATTAACTATCGGCTAGATTCCGAGTTTTGCGTTATGAGGGGTGCGGTGCTAACTTGCATGTTATTGTCACCGCTCACTTACCTACAGCGCTGGTATTACAGGTTTTCCTAAACCCGGCGTTATTAGACAGGAATTGAGCGTACAGCAAAATTGAGCTCCATACCGCACTCCAATACCAGCGCTGCTTAAGTCAGCGGTGAGCTGGTTGTACGTACTCGTGCACGATTTCCCCATAGACATCAATGGGGAGAGCCGGCTGAAAAAAAGCCTAATGCTTGCAAAAAAGCAGCGTAAAGCTCTGTAACGCAGCCCCATTGATTCCTATGGGGAAACTAAATTTATGTTTACACCTAACACCCTAACATGAACCCGAGTCTAAACACCGCTAATCTTACACTTATTTACCCCTAATCTGCTGCTCTGGACATCGCCGACACCTACATTATATTTATTAACCCCTAATCTGCAGCTCCAGACATCGCAGACACCTACATTATACTTGTTAACCCCTAATCTACTGCCCCCAACATCGCCAACACCTACATTATATATATTAACCCCTAATCTCCCACCCCCAATATCGCTGCAACCTATCTACACTTATTAACCCTTAATCTGACGCCCCCAACGTCGCCGCCACTATAATAAACATATTAACCCCTAAATCGCCGCACTCCCGCATCGCAAACACTAGTTACATATTATTAACCCTTAATCTGCCGCCCCTAACATCGCCGCCACCTACCTACATTTATTAACCCCTAATCTGCTGCCCCCAATGTTGAAGCCACTATACTAAATTTATTAACCCCTAAACCTAAGTCTAACCCTAACACCCCCTAATTTAAATATAATTAAAATAAATCTAAATAAAACCAACTATTAATAACTAAGGCCTAGATTTAGAGTTCTGCGGTAGCCGTGAAAACCAGCGTTAGAGGCTCCTAACGCTGGTTTTGGCCGCCCGCTGGTATTTGGAGTCAGTGATTAAAGGGTCTAACGCTCACTTTTCAGCCACGACTTTTCCATACCGCAGATCCCCTTACGTCAATTGCGTATCCTATCTTTTCAATGGGATCTTCCTAACGCCGGTATTTAGAGTCGTTTCTGAAGTGAGCGTTAGAGCTCTAACGACAAAACTCCAGCCGCAGGAAAATAGCAGTAGTTAAGAGCTTTCTGGGCTAACGCCGGTTTATAAAGCTCTTAACTACTGTGCTCTAAAGTACACTAACACCCATAAACTACCTATGTACCGCTAAACCGAGGTCCCCCCACATCGCCGCCACTCGATTAAATTTTTTTAACCCCTAATCTGCCGTCCGCCACCTACGTTATACTTATGTACCCCTAATCTGCTGCCCCTAACCCCGCCGACCCCTGTATTACATTTATTAACCCCTAACCTGCCCCCCACAACGTCGCCGCCAGCTACTTACAATAATTAACCCCTAATCTTCCGACCGCAAAGCGCCGCCACCTACGTTATCCCTATGTACCCCTAATCTGCTGCCCCTAACACCGCCGACCCCTATATTATATTTATTAACCCCTAATCTGCCCCCCTCAACGTCGCCGACACCTGCCTACACTTATTAACCCCTAATCTGCCGAGCGGACCTGAGACTACTATAATAAAGTAATTAACCCCTAATCCGCCTCACTAACCCTATCATAAATAGTATTAACCCCTAATCTGCCCTCCCTAACATCGCCGACACCTACCTTCAATTATTAACCCCTAATCTGCCGACCGGAGCTCATCGCTACTATAATAAATGTATTAACCCCTAAAGCTAAGTCTAACCCTAACACTAACACCCCCCTAACTTAAATATAATTTACATCTAACGAAATTAATTAACTCTTATTAAATAACTTATTCCTATTTAAAGCTAAATACTTACCTGTAAAATAAATCCTAATATAGCTACAATATAAATTATAATTATATTATAGCTATTTTAGGATTAATATTTATTTCTCCAACATAGGTGTGTCCGGTCCACGGCGTCATCCTTACTTGTGGGATATTCTCTTCCCCAACAGGAAATGGCAAAGAGCCCAGCAAAGCTGGTCATATGATCCCTCCTAGGCTCCGCCTACCCCAGTCATTCTCTTTGCCGTTGCACAGGCAACATCTCCACGGAGATGGCTAAGAGTTTTTTGGTGTTTAAATGTAGTTTTTATTCTTCAATCAAGTGTTTGTTATTTTAAAATAGTGCTGGTATGTACTATTTACTCTGAAACAGAAAAGAGAAGAAGATTTCTGTTTGTGAGAGGAAGATGATTTTAGCAAACGTTACTAAAATCGATTGCTGTTTCCACACAGGACTGTTGAGATGAAGTAACTTCAGTTGGGGGAAGCAGTTGGCAGACTTTTCTGCCTGAGGTATGATGGCCACATTTCTAACACGACTTGGTAATGCTGGAAGGCTGTCATTTTCCCTATGGGGACCGGTAAGCCATTTTCTTAGATTAAGTATGAGAATAAAGGCTTTATAAGGGCTTAAAAAACTGGTAGACATTTTTCTGGGCTAAAACGATTACTTGCTAAGCATATTTGACAGATTATAGCGCTTTATAATTATTATAATCTTGGGGATTGTTGTTAAAAAACGGCAGGCACTGTATGAACACCTTTTTCAGATGGGGGCCTTTCTCTAGTCATAGGCAGAGCCTCATTTTTGCGCCACTAATGCGCAGTTGTTTTTGGAAGGCAAGGCATGCAGATGCATGTGTGAGGAGCTAAGATACACTGAAAAAGCTTACAGAAGGCGTCATTTGGTATCGTATTCCCCTCTGGGCTTGGTTGGGTCTCAGCAAAGCAGATTCCTGGGACTGTATAGGGGTTAAATGTAAAAACGGCTCCGGTTCCGTTATTTTAAGGGTTAAAGCTTTCAAATTTGGTGTGCAATACTTTTAAGGCTTTAAGACAATGTGGTGAAATTTTGGTGAATTTTGATCAATTGCTTCATACTTTTTCGCATATTCAGTAATAAAGTGTGTTCTGTTTAAAATTTAAAGTGACAGTAACGGTTTTATTTTAAAACGTTTTTTGTGCTTTGTTGACAAGTTTAAGCCTGTTTAACATGTCTGAACCATCAGATAAACAGATAATAATAGTGCCCAAGATGATTCTTCAGATGAGGGGAGTAAGCATGGTACTGCATCACCCCCTTCTGTGTCTACACCAGTTTTGCCCACACAAGAGGCCCCTAGTACATCTAGTGCGCCAATACTTATTACTATGCCTACTTATCAAAGAATGCGCGATTGCTCTGTTTTAAACACTGAAGAGCAAGAGGACGCTGATGATAACGCTTCTGACATACCCTCACACCAATCTGAAGGGGCCAGGAGGGAGGTTTTGTCTGAGGGAGAAATTTCAGATTCAGGGAAAATTTCTCAACAAGCTGAACCTGATGTTGTAACATTTAAATTTAAATTAGAACATCTCCGCGCACTGCTTAAGGAGGTATTATCTACTCTGGATGATTGTGACAATTTGGTCATTCCAGAGAAATTATGTAAGATGGATAAGTTCCTAGAGGTTCCGGTGCCCCCCGATGTTTTTCCTATACCCAAGCGGGTGGCGGATATAGTAAACAAGGAATGGGAAAGGCCCGGCATACCTTTTGTGCCTCCCCCTATATTTAAGAAATTATTTCCTATAGTCGACCCCAGAAAGGACTTATGGCAGACAGTCCCAAAGGTCGAGGGGGCGGTCTCTACTCTAAACAAACGCACTACTATTCCCATAGAAGATAGTTGTGCTTTTAAAGATCCTATGGATAAAAAATTAGAGGGTTTGCTTAAAAAAATGTTTGTTCAGCAAGGTTACCTTCTTCAACCAATTTCATGCATTGTTCCTGTCACTACGGCAGCGTGTTTCTGGTTCGAAGAACTAGAAAAGTCGCTCGATAAAGAATCTTCGTATGAGGAGATTATGGGCAGAGTTCATGCACTTAAATTGGCTAACTCTTTTATTCTAGATGCCGCTTTGCAATTAGCGAGATTAGCGGCGAAAAATTCAGGGTTTGCTATCGTGGCGCGCAGAGCGCTCTGGCTGAAGTCTTGCTCAGCGGATGTGTCTTCCAAGACAAAATTACTTAACATCCCTTTCAAGGGCAAAACACTGTTTGGGCCCGATTTGAAAGAGATTATTTCAGACATCACCGGAGGAAAGGGCCACGCCCTTCCTCAGGATAGGTCTTTTAAGGCTAGAAATAAGCCTAATTTTCGTCCCTTTCGCAGAAACGGACCAGCCTCTACTTCTACATCCTCTAAGCAAGAGGGTAATACTTCTCAACCCAAACCAGCCTGGAGACCGATGCAAGGCTGGAACAAGGGTAAGCAGGCCAAGAAGCCTGCCACTGCTACCAAAACAGCATGAAGGGGTGGCCCCCGATCCGGGACCGGATCTGGTGGGGGGCAGACTTTCTCTCTTTGCTCAGGCCTGGGCAAGAGATGTTCAGGATCCTTGGGCACTAGAAATAGTTTCTCAAGGTTATCTCCTGGAATTCAAGGAACTACCCCCAAGGGGAAGGTTCCACAGGTCTCAATTATCTTCAAACCAAATAAAAAGACAGGCATTCTTACATTGTGTAGAAGACTTGTTAAGGATGGGAGTAATTCATCCAGTTCCAATAAGAGAACAAGGGATGGGGTTTTACTCCAACCTGTTCATAGTTCCCAAAAAAGAGGGAACGTTCAGACCAATTCTAGATCTCAAGATCCTAAACAAATTTCTCAGGGTCCCATCGTGGAAACCATTCGAACGATCCTTCCTACCATCCAGGAAGGTCAATTCATGACTACGGTGGATTTAAAGGATGCGTACCTCCATATTCCCATCCACTAGGAACATCATCAGTTCCTAAGGTTCGCTTTTCTGGACAAGCATTACCAGTTTGTGGCACTTCCATTCGGGTTAGCCACTGCTCCGAGAATTTTCACAAAGGTACTAGGGTCCCTTCTAGCGGTTCTAAGACCAAGGGGCATTGCAGTAGTACCGTACTTGGACGACATCCTGATTCAAGCGTCGTCTCTGTCAAAGGCAAAGGCTCATACGGACATCGTCCTAGCCTTTCTCAGATCTCACGGATGGAAAGTAAACATAGAAAAAAGTTCTCTTTCCCCGTCAACAAGAGTTTCCTTCTTGGGAACAATAATAGACTCCTTAGAAATGAGAATTTTTCTGACAGAGGTCAGAAAATCAAAACTTCTAAGCTCTTGTCAAGTTCTTCATTCTGTTCTTCGTCCTTCCATAGCGCAGTGCATGGAAGTAATAGGATTGATGGTTGCAGCAATGGACATAGTTCCTTTTGCACGAATTCATCTAAGACCATTACAACTGTGCATGCTCAGACAGTGGAATGGGGATTATACAGACTTGTCTCCGACGATTCAAGTAGATCAAAGGACCAGAGATTCACTCCGTTGGTGGCTAATCCTGGACAATCTGTCACAGGGAATGAGCTTCCGCAGACCAGAGTGGGTCATTGTCACGACCGACACCAGTCTGGTGGGCTGGGGCGCGGTCTGGGAACCCCTGAAAGCTCAGGGTCTATGGTCTCGGGAAGAATCTCTTCTCCCGATAAACATTCTGGAACTGAGAGCGATATTCAATGCTCTCAAAGCTTGGCCTCATCTGGCAAAGGCCAAATTCATAAGGTTTCAATCAGACAACATGACGACAGTTGCTTATATCAACCATCAGGGGGGAACAAGGAGTTCCCTGGCGATGGAGGAAGTGACCAAGATAATTCAATGGGCGGAGGATCACTCCTGCCACTTGTCTGCAATCCACATCCCAGGAGTGGAAAATTGGGAAGCGGATTTTCTGAGTCGTCAGACATTCCATCCGGGGGAGTGGGAACTCCACCCGGAAATCTTTGCCCAAATAACTCAATTATGGGGCATTCCAGACATGGATCTGATGGCGTCTCGCCAGAACTTCAAGGTTCCTTGTTACGGGTCCAGATCCAGGGATCCCAAGGCGACTCTAGTAGATGCACTAGTAGCACCTTGGACCTTCAACCTAGCTTATGTTTTCCCACCGTTTCCTCTCATTCCCAGGCTGGTAGCCAGGATCAATCAGGAGAGGGCTTCGGTGATCTTGATAGCTCCTGCGTGGCCACGCAGGACTTGGTATGCAGACCTGGTGAATATGTCATCGGCTCCACCATGGAAGCTACCTTTGAGACAGGACCTTCTTGTTCAAGGTCCATTCGAACATCCGAATCTGGTTTCTCTCCAACTGACTGCTTGGAGATTGAACGCTTGATTTTATCAAAGCGTGGGTTTTCAGATTCTGTAATAGATACTCTTATTCAGGCTAGAAAGCCTGTAACTAGAAAGATTTACCATAAGATATGGAAAAAATATATCTATTGGTGTGAATCTAAAGGATTCCCATGGAACAAGATAAAAATTCCTAGGATTTTATCCTTTCTACAAGAGGGTTTGGAGAAGGGATTATCTGCAAGTTCTCTGAAGGGACAGATTTCTGCATTATCTGTTTTACTTCACAAAAGGCTGGCAGCTGTGCCAGACGTTCAGGCGTTTGTTCAGGCTCTGGTTAGAATCAAGCCTGTTTACAGACCTTTGACTCCTCCCTGGAGTCTCAATCTAGTTCTTTCAGTTCTTCAAGGGGTTCCGTTTGAACCCTTACATTCCGTAGATATTAAGTTATTATCTTGGAAAGTTTTGTTTTTGGTTGCAATTTCTTCTGCTAGAAGAGTTTCAGAGTTATCTGCTCTGCAGTGTTCTCCACCCTATCTGGTGTTCCATGCAGATAAGGTGGTTTTGCGTACTAAGCCTGGTTTTCTTCCGAAAGTTGTTTCCAACAAGAATATTAACCAGGAGATAGTTGTACCTTCTTTGTGCCCGAATCCAGTTTCAAAGAAGGAACGTTTGTTACACAATTTGGACGTAGTCCGTGCTCTAAAATTCTATTTAGAGGCCACTAAAGATTTCAGACAAACTTCTTCTTTGTTTGTTGTTTATTCTGGTAAAAGGAGAGGTCAAAAAGCAACTTCTACCTCTCTTTCTTTTTGGCTTAAAAGCATTATCCGTTTGGCTTATGAGACTGCCGGACGGCAGCCTCCTGAAAGAATCACAGCTCATTCCACTAGGGCTGTGGCTTCCACATGGGCCTTCAAGAACGAAGCTTCTGTTGACCAGATATGTAAGGCAGCGACTTGGTCTTCACTGCACACTTTTGCCAAATTTTACAAATTTGATACTTTTGCTTCTTCAGAGGCTATTTTTGGGAGAAAGGTTTTGCAAGCCGTGGTGCCTTCCATTTAGGTGACCTGATTTGCTCCCTCCCTTCATCCGTGTCCTAAAGCTTTGGTATTGGTTCCCACAAGTAAGGATGCAAGTGGACCGGACACACCTATGTTGGAGAAAACAGAATTTATGCTTACCTGATAAATTACTTTCTCCAACGGTGTGTCCGGTCCACGGCCCGCCCTGGTTTTTTTAATCAGGTCTGATGAATTATTTTCTCTAACTACAGTCACCACGGTATCATATGGTTTCTCCTATGCATATTTCCTCCTGTACGTCGGTCGAATGACTGGGGTAGGCGGAGCCTAGGAGGGATCATATGACCAGCTTTGCTGGGCTCTTTGCCATTTCCTGTTGGGGAAGAGAATATCCCACAAGTAAGGATGACGCCGTGGACCGGACACACCGTTGGAGAAAGTAATTTATCAGGTAAGCATAAATTCTGTTTTTACAGGCAACTTTGTAATTATTTTAACCAGGTACAATAGCTATTAAATAGTTAAGAACTATTTAATAGTTACCTAGTTAAAATAATAACAAATTTACCTGTAAAATAAATCCTAACCTAAGATATAATTAAACCTAACACTACCCTATCAATAAATTAATCAAATAAACTACCTACAATTAACCTAACACTACACTATCAATAAATAAATTAAATACAATTGCTACAAATAACTACAATTACATAAACTAACTAAAGTACAAAAAATAAAAAAGAACTAAGTTACAAAAAATAAAAAAATATTTACAAACATAAGAAAATTATTACAACAATTTTAAACTAATTACACCTACTCTAAGCCCCCTAATAAAATAACAAAGACCCCCAAAATAATAAATGCCCTACCCTATTCTAAATTAAAAAAGTTAAAAGCTCTTTTACCTTACCAGCCCTGAACAGGGCCCTTTGCGGGGCATGCCCCAAGAATTTCAGCTCTTTTGCCTGTAAAAAAAAAACATACAATACCCCCCCCCAACATTACAACCCACCACCCACATACCCCTAATCTAACCCAAACCCCCCTTAAATAAACCTAACACTAATCCCCTGAAGATCTTCCTACCTTGTCTTCACCATCCAGGTATCACCGATCCGTCCTGGCTCCAACATCTTCATCCAACCCAAGCGGGGGTTGTCGATCCATCATCCGGTGGCTGAAGAGGTCCAGAAGAGGCTCCAAAGTCTTCCTCCTATCCGGCAAGAAGAGGACATCCGGACCGGCAAACATCTTCTCCAAGCGGCATCTTCAGATTGAGCTCGCATTCTATTGGCTGATCGGAACAG
This sequence comes from Bombina bombina, assembly GCF_027579735.1. Classification (NCBI taxonomy): domain Eukaryota; kingdom Metazoa; phylum Chordata; class Amphibia; order Anura; family Bombinatoridae; genus Bombina; species Bombina bombina. Next base: position 612,419,637 of record NC_069499.1, on the reverse strand, counting down.
CCAATAGAATGCGAGCTCAATCTGATTGGCTGATTGGATCAGCCAATCGGATTGAACTTGATTCTCATTGGCTGATTCCATCAGCCAATCAGAATTTTCCTACCTTAATTCCGATTGACTGATAGAATCCTATCAGCCAATCGGAATTCAAGGGACGCCATCTTGGATGACGTCCCTTAAAGGAACCGTCATTCGTCGGGAGACAACGGAAGAAGAGGATGGATCCGCGTCGCCTGCTTCAAGATGGACCCGCTCCGCACCGGATGCAAGAAGATCGAAGATGCCGCTTGGAGAAGATGTTTGCCGGTCCGGATGTCCTCTTCTTGCCGGATAGGAGGAAGACTTTGGAGCCTCTTCTGGACCTCTTCAGCCACCGGATGATGGATCGCCAACCCCCGCTTGGGTTGGATGAAGATGTTGGAGCCAGGACGGATCGGTGATACCTGGATGGTGAAGACAAGGTAGGAAGATCTTCAGGGGATTAGTGTTAGGTTTATTTAAGGGGGGTTTGGGTTAGATTAGGGGTATGTGGGTGGTGGGTTGTAATGTTGGGGGGGGGGGGTATTGTATGGTTTTTTTTTACAGGCAAAAGAGCTGAAATTCTTGGGGCATGCCCCACAAAGGGCCCTGTTCAGGGCTGGTAAGGTAAAAGAGCTTTTAACTTTTTTAATTTAGAATAGGGTAGGGCATTTATTATTTTGGGGGTCTTTGTTATTTTATTAGGGGGCTTAGAGTAGGTGTAATTAGTTTAAAATTGTTGTAATAATTTTCTTATGTTTGTAAATATTTTTTTATTTTTTGTAACTTAGTTCTTTTTTATTTTTTGTACTTTAGTTAGTTTATGTAATTGTAGTTATTTGTAGCAATTGTATTTAATTTATTTATTGATAGTGTAGTGTTAGGTTAATTGTAGGTAGTTTATTTAATTAATTTATTGATAGGGTAGTGTTAGGTTTAATTATATCTTAGGTTAGGATTTATTTTACAGGTAAATTTGTTATTATTTTAACTAGGTAACTATTAAATAGTTCTTAACTATTTAATAGCTATTGTACCTGGTTAAAATAATTACAAAGTTGCCTGTAAAATAAATATTAATCCTAAAATAGCTATAATATAATTATAATTTATATTGTAGCTATATTAGGATTTATTTTACAGGTAAGTATTTAGCTTTAAATAGGAATAAGTTATTTAATAAGAGTTAATTAATTTCGTTAGATGTAAATTATATTTCTCCAACATAGGTGTGTCCGGTCCACGGCGTCATCCTTACTTGTGGGATATTCTCTTCCCCAACAGGAAATGGCAAAGAGCCCAGCAAAGCTGGTCACATGATCCCTCCTAGGCTCCGCCTTCCCCAGTCATTCTCTTTGCCGTTGCACAGGCAACATCTCCACGGAGATGGCTCAGAGTTTTTTGGTGTTTAAATGTAGTTTTTATTCTTCTATCAAGAGTTTGTTATTTTAAAATAGTGCTGGTATGTACTATTTACTCTGAAACAGAAAAGAGATGAAGATTTCTGTTTGTAAGAGGAAAATGATTTTAGCAACCGTTACTAAAATCGATGGCTGTTTCCACACAGGACTGTTGAGAGGAATTAACTTCAGTTGGGGGAAACAGTGAGCAGACTTTGGCTGCTTGAGGTATGACACATTTCTAACAAGACTTGGTAATGCTGGAAGCTGTCATTTTCCCTATGGGATCCGGTAAGCCATTTTCTTAATTTTCAATATAAGAATAAAAGGGCTTCACAAGGGCTTTAAAGACTGGTAGACATTTTTCTGGGCCAAAACGATTACTTTATAAGCATATTTAATGGTTTATAACTTTGGAGAGTTATTTTAATCTTGGGAATTTTATTAAAAAAAACGGCAGGCACTGTATTGGACACCTTTTTAACTGGGGGCCTTTTCTAGTCATAGGCAGAGCCTCATTTTCGCGCCACTAATGCGCAGTTGTTTTTGAGAAGCAAGGCATGCAGATGCATGTGTGAGGAGCTCAGATCCACTGAAAAAGCTTATTGAAGGCGTCATTTGGTATCGTATTCCCCTCTGGGCTTGGTTGGGTCTCAGCAAAGCAGATACCAGGGACTGTATAGGGGTTAAATGTAAAAACGGCTCCGGTTCCGTTATTTTAAGAGTTAAAGCTTTCAAATTTGGTGTGCAATACTTTTAAGGCTTTATGACACTGTGGTGAAATTTTGGTGAATTTTGAACATTTCCTTCATACTTTTGCGTATATTCAGTAAAAAAGTGTGTTCAGTTTAAAATTTAAAGAGACAGTAACGGTTTTATTTTAAAACGTTTTTTGTGCTTTGTTATCAAGTTTATGCCTATTAACATGTCTGAACTATCAGATAGACGATGTTCTGTATGTTCGGAAGCCAAGGTTCCTCTCCATTTAAATATATGTGATGAATGTGACAAACAAAGTAGGGACAATGATGCCACTGATAATAATGTTGCCCAAAATGATTCCTTAAGTGAGGGGAGTAAGCATGGTACTGCATCATCTCCTTCTATGTCTACACCAGTCTTGCCCACTCAGGAGGTCCCTAGTTCATCTAGTGCGCCAATCCTCCTTACTATGCAACAATTAACGGCTGTAATGGATAATTCTATTAAAAACATTTTAGCCAAAATGCCCACCTATCAGCGAAAGCGCGACTGCTCTGTTTTAGATACTGAAGAGCATGAGGACGCTGATGATAATGGTTCTGACATGCCCTTACACCAGTCTGAAGGGGCTAGGGAGGTTTTGTCTGAGGGAGAAATTTCAGATTCAGGAAAAATTTCTCAACAAGCTGAACCTGACGTTATTACATTTAAATTTAAATTGGAACATCTCCGCGCTCTGCTTAAGGAGGTGTTATCTACTCTGGATGATTGTGACAATTTGGTCATTCCAGAGAAATTATGTAAGATGGACAGGTTCCTAGAGGTCCCGGTGCCCCCCGAAGCTTTTCCTATACCCAAGCGGGTGGCGGACATTGTAAATAAAGAATGGGAAAGGCCCGGCATACCTTTTGTCCCTCTCCCTATATTTAAGAAATTATTTCCTATGGTCGACCCCAGGAAGGACTTATGGCAGACAGTCCCCAAGGTCGAGGGGGCGGTTTCTACTCTAAATAAACGCACCACTATCCCTATAGAAGATAGTTGTGCTTTCAAAGATCCTATGGATAAAAAATTAGAGGGTTTGCTTAAAAAGATGTTTGTTCAGCAAGGTTACCTTCTACAACCAATTTCATGCATTGTTCCTGTCACTACAGCAGCGTGTTTCTGGTTCGAGGAACTAGAAAAGTCGCTCAATCAAGCATCCTCTTATGAGGAGGTTATGGACAGAGTTCAAGCACTTAAGTTGGCTAACTCTTTTACCTTAGACGCCACTTTGCAATTAGCTAGATTAGCGGCGAAAAATTCAGGTTTTGCTATTGTGGCGCGCAGAGCGCTTTGGCTGAAGTCTTGGTCAGCGGATGTGTCCTCCAAGAACAGATTGCTTAACATCCCTTTCAAGGGGAAAACACTGTTTGGCCCTGACTTGAAAGAGATTATTTCAGACATCACTGGGGGAAAGGGCCACGCCCTTCCTCAGGATAGGTCTTTTAAGGCTAAAAATAAAACAAATTTTCGTCCCTTTCGCAGAAACGGACCAGCCTCAAATTCTACATCCTCTAAGCAAGAGGGTAATTCTTCTCAAACCAAGCCAGCCTGGAGACCGATGCAAGGCTGGAACAAAGGTAAGCAGGCCAAGAAGCCCGCTACCAAGACAGCATGAGATGCTGGCCCCCGATCCGGGACCGGATCTGGTGGGGGGCAGACTCTCTCTCTTCGCTCAGGCTTGGGCAAGAGATGTTCAGGATCCTTGGGCGCTAGAAATAGTTTCTCAAGGTTATCTCCTGGAATTCAAGGAACTACCCCCAAGGGGAAGGTTCCACAGGTCTCAATTGTCTTCAGACCAAATAAAAAGACAGGCATTCTTACATTGTGTAGAAGACCTGTTAAAAATGGGAGTGATTCATCCTGTTCCATTAGGAGAACAAGGGATGGGGTTTTACTCCAATCTGTTCATAGTTCCCAAAAAAGAGGGAACATTCAGGCCAATTTTGGATCTCAAGATCCTAAACAAATTTCTCAAGATCCCATCGTTCAAGATGGAAACCATTCGGACAATTCTTCCTACCATCCAGGAAGGTCAATTCATGACCACGGTGGATTTAAAGGATGCGTATCTACATATTCCTATCCACAAGGAACATCATTGGTTCCTAAGATTCGCCTTTCTGGACAAGCATTACCAGTTTGTGGCACTTCCATTCGGACTAGCCACTGCTCCAAGAATTTTCACAAAGGTACTAGGGTCCCTTCTAGCGGTGCTAAGGCCAAGGGGCATTGCAGTAGTACCCTACTTGGACGACATACTGATTCAAGCGTCGTCTCTACCACAAGCAAAGGCTCATATGGACATTGTCCTAGCCTTTCTCAGTTCTCACGGGTGGAAAGTGAACGTAGAAAAAAGTTCTCTATTTCCGTCAACAAGAGTTCCTTTCTTGGGAACAATAATAGACTCCTTGGAAATGAAGATTTTTCTGACAGAAGCCAGAAAATCAAAACTTCTAAGCTCTTGTCAAGTACTTCATTCTGTTCTTCTTCCTTCCATAGCGCAGTGCATGGAAGTAATAGGTTTGATGGTTGCGGCAATGGACATAGTTCCTTTTGCGCGAATTCATCTAAGACCATTACAACTGTGCATGCTCAGACAGTGGAATGGGGATTATACAGATTTGTCCCCGACGATCCAAGTAGATCAGAGGACCAGAGATTCACTCCGTTGGTGGCTGACCCTGGACAACCTGTCCCAAGGGATGAGCTTCAGAAGACCAGAGTGGGTCATTGTAACGACCGACGCCAGCCTGGTGGGCTGGGGCGCGGTCTGGAAACACCTGAAGGCTCAGGGTCTATGGTCTCGGGAAGAATCTCTTCTCCCGATAAACATTCTGGAACTGAGAGCGATATTCAATGCTCTCAAGGCTTGGCCTCAACTAGCAAAGGCCAAATTCATAAGGTTTCAATCAGACAACATGACGACTGTTGCATATATCAACCATCAGGGGGGAACAAGGAGTTCCCTGGCGATGGAAGAAGTGACCAAAGTAATTCAATGGGCGGAGCTTCACTCCTGCCACTTGTCTGCAATCCACATTCCAGGAGTGGAAAATTGGGAAGCGGATTTTCTGAGTCATCAGACATTTCATCCGGGGGAGTGGGAACTCCATCCGGAAATCTTTGCCCAAATAACTAAATTATGGGGCATTCCAGACATGGATCTGATGGCGTCTCGTCAGAACTTCAAGGTTCCTTGCTACGGGTCCAGATCCAGGGATCCCAAGGCGACTCTAGTAGATGCACTAGTAGCGCCCTGGACCTTCAACCTAGCTTATGTGTTCCCACCGTTTCCTCTCATTCCCAGGCTGGTAGCCAGGATCAATCAAGAGAGGGCTTCGGTGATCTTGATAGCTCCTGCGTGGCCACGCAGAACTTGGTATGCAGACCTGGTGAATATGTCATCGGCTCCACCATGGAAGCTACCTTTGAGATGGGACCTTCTTGTTCAAGGTCCGTTCGAACATCCGAATCTGGCATCACTCCAACTGACTGCTTGGAGATTGAACGCTTGATTTTATCAAAGCGTGGGTTCTCAGATTCTGTCATTGATACTCTTATTCAGGCTAGAAAGCCTGTAACTAGGAAAATTTACCATAAAGTATGGAAGAAATATATCTGTTGGTGCGAATCGAAAGGATTCCCATGGAACAGGGTAAAAATTCCTAAGATTCTATCCTTTCTACAAGAGGGTTTGGAGAAAGGATTATCTGCAGGTTCTTTGAAGGGACAGATTTCTGCTTTATCTGTTTTACTTCACAAGAAGCTGGCGGCTGTGCCAGATGTTCAGGCTTTTGTTCAGGCCCTGGTTAGAATCAAGCCTGTTTACAAACCTTTGACTCCTCCTTGGAGTCTCAATTTAGTTCTTTCAGTTCTTCAAGGGGTTCCGTTTGAACCCTTACATTCCGTAGATATTAAGTTATTATCTTGGAAAGTTTTGTTTTTGGTTGCAATTTCTTCTGCTAGAAGAGTTTCAGAGTTATCTGCTCTGCAGTGTTCTCCTCCTTATCTGGTGTTCCATGCAGATAAGGTGGTTTTGCGTACTAAACCTGGTTTTCTTCCGAAAGTTGTTTCTAACAAAAATGTTAACCAGGAGATAGTTGTGCCTTCTTTGTGTCCGAATCCAGTTTCAAAGAAGGAACGTTTGTTGCACAATTTGGATGTAGTTCGTGCTCTAAAATTCTATTTAGAGGCTACAAAGGATTTCAGACAAACATCTTCCTTGTTTGTTGTTTATTCTGGTAAAAGGAGAGGTCAAAAAGCAACTTCTACCTCTCTCTCTTTTTGGCTTAAAAGCATCATCAGATTGGCTTATGAGACTGCCGGACGGCAGCCTCCTGAAAGAATCACAGCTCATTCCACTAGGGCTGTGGCTTCCACATGGGCCTTCAAGAACGAGGCTTCTGTTGATCAGATATGTAAGGCAGCGACTTGGTCTTCACTGCACACTTTTACCAAATTTTACAAATTTGATACTTTTGCTTCTTCTGAGGCTATTTTTGGGAGAAAGGTTTTGCAAACCGTGGTGCCTTCCATCTAGGTGACCTGATTTGCTCCCTCCCATCATCCGTGTCCTAAAGCTTTGGTATTGGTTCCCACAAGTAAGGATGACGCCGTGGACCGGACACACCTATGTTGGAGAAAACAGAATTTATGTTTACCTGATAAATTACTTTCTCCAACGGTGTGTCCGGTCCACGGCCCGCCCTGGTTTTTTAATCAGGTCTGATGATTTAATTTCTCTAACTACAGTCACCACGGTATCATATGATTTCTCCTATGCAAATATTCCTCCTTTACGTCGGTCGAATGACTGGGGAAGGCGGAGCCTAGGAGGGATCATGTGACCAGCTTTGCTGGGCTCTTTGCCATTTCCTGTTGGGGAAGAGAATATCCCACAAGTAAGGATGACGCCGTGGACCGGACACACCGTTGGAGAAAGTAATTTATCAGGTAAACATAAATTCTGTTTTAAGTTAGGGGGGTGTTAGTGTTAGGGTTAGACTTAGCTTTAGGGGTTAATACATTTATTATAGTAGCGATGAGCTCCGGTCGGCAGATTAGGGGTTAATAATTGAAGGTAGGTGTCGGCGATGTTAGGGAGGGCAGATTAGGGGTTAATACTATTTATGATAGGGTTAGTGAGGCGGATTAGGGGTTAATTACTTTATTATAGTAGCGCTCAGGTCCGCTCGGCAGATTAGGGGTTAATAAGTGTAGGCAGGTGTTGGCGACGTTGAGGGGGGCAGATTAGGGGTTAATAAATATAATCTAGGGGTCGGCGGTGTTAGGGGCAGCAGATTAGGGGTACATAGGGATAACGTAGGTTGCGGCGGTTTACGGAGCGGCAGATTAGGGGTTTAAAAAAATATGCAGGGGTCAGCGGGAGCGGCAGATTAGGGGTTAATAAGTGTAAGGTTAGGGGTGTTTAGACTCGGGGTACATGTTAGAGTGTTAGGTGCAGACGTAGGAAGTGTTTCCCCATAGGAAACAATGGGGCTGCGTTAGGAGCTGAACGCTGCTTTTTTGCAGGTGTTAGGTTTTTTTTCAGCTCAAACAGCCCCATTGTTTCCTATGGGAGAATCGTGCACGAGCACGTTTTTGAGGCTGGCCGCGTCCGTAAGCAACTCTGGTATCGAGAGTTGCATTTGCGGTAAAAATGCTCTACGCTCCTTTTTTGGAGCCTAACGCAGCATTTGTTTGAACTCTCGATACCAGAGTTAAATTTATGGTGCGGCCAGAAAAAAGCCTGCGGAGCGTTAACAGCCCTTCTACCGCAAAACTCCAAATCTAGGCCTAAATCATTCCTATTTAAAACTAAATACTTACCTATAAAATAAACCCTAATCTAGCTACAATATAACTAATAGTTACATTGTAGCTAGCTTAGGGTTTATTTTTATTTTACAGGCAAATTTGTATTTATTTTAACTAGGTAGAATAGTTATTAAATAGTTATTAACTATTTAATAACTACCTAGCTAAAATAAATACAAATTTACCTGTAAAATAAAACCTAACCTGTCTTACACTAACACCTAACCTTACACTACAATTAAATAAATTACCTAAATTAAATACAATTACCTAAATTACAAAAAAACAAAAAACACTAAATTACATAAAATAAAAAAACAAATTATCAGATATTTAAACTAATTACACCTAATCTAACAGCCCTATCAAAATAAAAAAAAGCCCCCCCAAAATAAAAAAAAAAACCCTAGCCTAAACTAAACTACCAATAGCCCTTAAAAGGGCCTTTTGCGGGGCATTGCCCCAAAGAAATCAACTTTTTTACCTGTAAAAAAAAAAAAATACAAACAACCCCCCCAACAGTAAAACCCACCACCCACACAACCAACCCCCCAAAAAAAATCCTAACTAAAAAAAACTAAGATCCCCATTGCCCTGAAAAGGGCATTTGGATGGGAATTGCCCTTTAAAGTGCATTTAGCTCTATTGCTGCCCAATCCCTAACCTAAAAATAAAACCCACCCAATAAACCCTTAAAAAAAACCTAACACTAACCCCTGAAGATCCACTTACAGTTTTGAAGACCGGACATCCATCCTCAACGGAGCCGGGGGAAGTCCTTAACGAAGCGGCAAGAAGTCCTCAACGAAGCCGGGAGAAGTCTTCATCCAAGCCGGCAGAAGTGGTCCTCCAGACGGGCAGAAGTCTTCATCCAGACGGCATCTTCTATCTTTATCCATCCGGCGCGGAGCGACTCCATCTTCAAGACATCCGGAGCAGAGCATCCTCTTCTTCCGACGTCTAACGAAGAATGAAGGTTCCTTTAAATGACGTCATCCAAGATGGCGTCCCTTGAATTCCGATTGGCTGATAGAATTCTCAATAAATAGAATTTGTTAAAAATTTTAAAATAGGAATAAAATAGTCAAACTCCTTATATATAAACTGACCTGTATACAGTTAAATAGACATATGTTTACAACCTTAGATGTAAGAAGCGCTCACATAGGCTAAAGACAAAATAAATGTATTAATAAAATACAAATTTAGAAATATAGAGTGCGCACTCATTCAACACAATATTAATTGAAACTAAACAATTCTACAATTCATTAGAACTAACTACATATAAAATGACCTTTGTAAGTAACAAGAGTCCCTTGAATTCGTTTGTGCAAAAATGCTTATAGCAGATATTGGGAGGTGGATCTTATGTCTCTCTGTTCATTGGACTCTCTTTTGTCTTCTATTAGCCAATAAGATAACTCTATTATCGTTGTTTTACTCTTTCAAAAAATGTCACTTTTTATCAATGAAATGTTACCATCTGTTTCCCAAAACAAAGTTCTTTGTTACAATATGTTATGTTTAGGACTTTTTACCTTAATCTTCTGAAATTTCCAGTTCTTTTTGAAGCAAAAGTTTTACTCGTTTTTGATTCCTTACAGAGTGAACCTCCGTTACTGCTTCCAGCAGTGGATTCGATAAAGCACAAAATGGCTCTCCGTGATAGTTTGCAACAGCTGATACTATCCAGCTTGAAGAAATCCCCCGCCTTCCGAAGACAATGGGCTCTCTGCCTCTCTTGTCTCCAGCCTGAAAAAAAGGTAACTTCCAAACTTACTCCTAGGTGCGGGTGTAAATTGTTGAAACCCGATTTTTGATGTCGATATCCTGGACAAATCTTTCACAGCTTTTAGTGAGGCTGTCAGATCTGTAAAGTTTCGATGTCCCAGCCTATCTCATGTGGCTGTATGTCTGAGTATGAAGTATCCTTTGTATCATCAACGCGTTTCCGCTCGCAATGAGCCTTTTTCTATCAGCCAATCAGAATTAAAGGTGAAAAAAATCATATTGGCTGATGCAATAAGCCAATAGGATTTAGCTTGTATTCTATTGGCTGTTCCAATCAGCCAATAGAATGCAAGCTCAATCCTATTGGCTGATTTTAAGGGCTATTGGTAGTTTAGTTTAGGCTAGGGTTTTTTTTATTTTGGGGGGGGGCTATTTTTATGTTGATAGGGCTATTAGATTAGGTGTAATTAGTTTAAATATCTGATAATTTGTTTTTTTATTTTGTGTAATTTAGTTTTTGTTTTTTTTGTAATTTAGGTAATTGTATTTAATTTAGGTAATTTATTTAATTGTAGTGTAAGGTTAGGTGTTAGTGTAAGACAGGTTAGGTTTTATTTTACAAGTAAATTTGTATTTATTTTAGCTAGGTAGTTAGTAAATAGTTTATAACTATTTAACCTCTTAAGGACATATAACAGAATTTTTCCGTCATAAAACAATTGAGCAAACTGAAAGGGTTAATAACTATTCTACCTAGTTAAAATAAATACAAACTTGCCTGTAAAATAAAAAAAAACCCTAAGCTAGCTACAATGTAACTATTAGTTATATTGTAGCTAGCTTAGGGTTTATTTTATAGGTAAGTATTTAGTTTTAAATAGGAGTTATTTAGGTAATGATAGTAGGTTTTATTTAGATTTATTTTAATTATATTTAAGTTAGGGGATGTTAGGGTTAGACTTAGGTTTAGGGGTTAATACATTTTGTATAGTGGCAGCGAAGTTGGGGGGCGGCAGATTAGGGGTTAATAAATGTAGGGAGGGGGCGGAAGATTAAGGGTTAATAATATTTAACTAGTGTTAACGATGTGGCAGTGCAGTGGTTTACGGGTTAATATGTTTATTATAGGGGCGGTGATGTCGGGAGCGACAGATTAGAGGTTAATAATTTTATTTTAGTGTTTGTGATGCGGGAGGGCCTCGGTTTAGGGGTTAATAGGTAGTTTATGGGTGTTAGTTTACTTTTTAGCACTTTAGTTATAAGTTTTATGCTACAGCTTTGTAGCGTAAAAACTCATAACTACTGACTTTAGAATGCATTACGAATCTTGCGGGATAGACTTTTCCACTCACTTTTTGGCCTCCAAAAAAGCTTGAAATATCGGCGCTATGGAAATCCCATTGAAAAAAGACTTTTACGCAAATTGCGTAAGTTAATTTGCGGTATGGCCAAAAAAGCGTGCGGGACAGCTGTACCTATAAGACTCATAATAGCAGCGGTAGTGAAAAAGCAGCGTTATAACCCATAACGCTGCTTTTTTACTCATAACGCAAAACTCATTATCTAGCTGTATATTACATATTTAAAAACCTAACCCTACTCAAGTTATTTAAATCTACTATAAAGAATTTCTAAGTTACAAAAAAATAACTAAGTTACACAAAATAAAAAACACTAACGGCCTGATTAAGAGTTTTGCGGTAAGACTGGTGCGGTGCTAACTTGCAAGTTATTGTCAACGCTCACTTACCTACAGCGCTGGTATTACAAGTTTTTATATACCCGGCGTTAAAAGACAAGAAGTAAGCGTAGAGCAAACTTGTGCTCCATACCGCACTCCAATACCAGCGCTGCTTAAGTCAGTGGTGAGCTGGTTGTACGTGCTCGTGCACGATTTCCCCATAGACATCAATGGGGAGAGCCAGCTGAAAAAAGCCTAACACCTGCAATAAAGCAGCGTGAAGCTCAGTAACGCAGCCCCATTGATTCCTATGGGGAAACAAAATGTATGTTTATACCTAACACCCTAACATGAACCCCAAGTCTAAACACCCCTAATCTTACACTTATTAACCCGTAATCTGCCGCCCCCGACATCGCCGACACCTACATTATACTTAGTAACCCCTAATCTGCCGCTCCGAACATCACTGCCACTATAATAAACATATTAACCCATAAATCGCAGCACTCCCGCATCACAAACATTAGTTAAATATTTTTAATCCCTAATCTGCCACCCCCAATTTCACTGCAACCTACCTACACTTATTAACCCCTTATCTGCCGCCCCCAACGTCGCCGCCACTATACTAAAGTTATTAACCCCTAAACCTAAGTCTAACCCTTACCCTAACACCCCCTAACTTAAATATAATTAAATTAAATCTAAATCAAACCTACTATCATTAACTAAATAATTCCTATTTATAAACTAAATACTTACCTATAAAATAAACCCTAAACTAGCTACAATATAACTAATAGTTACATTGTATCTAACTTAGGGTTTATTTTTATTTTACAGGCAAGTTTGTATTTATTTTAGCTAGGTAGAATAGTTACTAAATAGTTATGAACTATTTACTAACTACCTAACTAAAATAAGTACAAATTTACCTGTAAAATAAAACCTAACCTGCCTTACACTAACACCTAACCTTACACTACAATTTAATAAATTACCTAAATTAAATACAATTACCTAAACTAAATAAAATTACCTAAATTGCAAAAAAAACCCCACTAAATTGCACAAAATAAAAAACAAATTACAAGATATTTAAACTAATTACACCTAAACTAATAGCCCTATTAAAATATAAAAAAGCCCCCCCCCCAAAAATAAAATAAAACCTTGCCTAAACTAAACTACCAATAGCCCTTAAAGGGCCTTTTCCGGGATAGGGATGAGGTAATTTTAATGTAAAGTTAGCGGGTTGTTAGGTTTAGGGGTTAATAGCTTAATTTAGTTTATGGCGATGTGGGGGGCTGGCGCTTTAGGGGTTAATCAGTTTAGTTAGTGGTAGTGATGTGGGAGACCAGGGGTTTAGGTGTTAATAAATTTATTACAGTTGCGGCGGGGTCCAGGAGCGGCGGAATAGGGGTTAATATATTTATTTAGTTGCGGTGGGCTCTGGGAGCGATGGGATAGGGGTTAATACTTTTATTTAGTTGCGGTGGGGTCCGGGAGCGGAGGGATAGGGGTTAATAACTTTATTTAGTGGCGGCAGGGTCCGGGAGTGGCCGAATAGGGGTTAATAGCATTATGTAGGTGGCGGCGGTGGCGGGGCAGCAGATTAGGGGTGTTTAGACTCTGGGCTTATGTTAGGGTGTTAGGTATAAACGTAATTTATTTTCTACCATAGAAATCAATGGGATACCTGGCAGCATCGAACATGAGCTTTCGCTACATTCAGACTCCCTTTGATTCCTATGGCATCCGCGGCCTCCAGGGTGGTGTATTGAAAATCAGGTACGCTGGGCTGGATTAGTGACGAACGTACTTGTTAGAAATTTGATAACTTGCAAAAGTTGTCAGATAGTGCAGAATTTGTATTCGGAACATCTGTTATGACGTAAGCATCGATCTGTGTAGGATTGAGACCGGCGGATCGTATGTTACGTCACAAATTTCAACTTTTGCCGGTCTGTAGGCTTTGATAAATGGGTCGCATCAAGCTCGCCAGAATTACGCTGCGGAATTCCAGCCTATTTGCGGTTGACGGCTTGATAAATATCACTCTGTATGTGAAAAAGGCCCATTATAGTAAAACAATGACATGATTTCATCTGTTAGAGCATGTAATTTTTTTGACTATCGACCCTGCTCTACTGTGTATTTAACCCCCGCATAGGGGTTAAACACACAGTAGATGTTCTGCTTGGGAACATTTAATAGAGATGCTGATTATAGCTTTGAATATAAATATTATTTGTACACACACATATAAATAAATACAAATATATACAGTATATATATATATATACAGTATCCCACAAAAGTGAGTACACCCTTTACATTTTTGTAAATCTTTTATTATATCTTTTCATGTGACAACACTGAAGAAATGACACTTTGCTACAATGTAAAGTAGTGAGTGTACAGCCTGTATAACAGTGTAAATTTGCTGTCCCCTCAAAATAACTCAACACACAGCCATTAATGTCTAAACCTTTGGCAACAAAAGTGAGTACACTCCTATGTGGAAATGTCCAAATTTGGCCCAAAGTGTCAATATTTTGTGTGGCCACCATTATATTCCAGCACTGCCTTAACCCTCTTGGGCATGGAGTTTACCAGAGCTTCACAGGTTGCCTCTTCCACACCTCCATGACGACATCACGGAGCTGGTGGATGTTAGAGACCTTGCGCTCCCCCACCTTCCATTTGAGGATGCCCCACAGATGCTCAATAGGGTTTAGGTCTGAAGAAATGCTTGGCCAGTCCATCAACTTTACCCTCAGCTTCTTTAGCAAGGCAGTGGTCGTCTTGGAGGTGTGTTTGGGGTCATTATCATGTTGGAATACTGCCCTGCGGCCCAGTCTCTGCTTCAGTATGTCACAGTACATGTTTGCATTCATGATTCCATCAATGAACTGTAGCTCCCCAGTGCCAGCAGCACTCATGCAGGCCCAGACCATGACACTCCCACCACCATGCTTGACTGTAGGCAAGACACACTTGTCTTTGTACTCCTCACCTGGTTGCCGCCACACACGCTTGACTCTATCTGAACAAAATAACCCCTGCATAGGGGGTTAAACACACAGTAGATGTTCTACTTGGGAACATTTAATAGAGATGCTGATTAAAGCTTTGAATATAAATAAGTTATTTGTACACACACATATAAATAAATACAAATATATACAGTATATATATATATATATATATATATATATATATACACATACACACATATACATATTTACCTATACAATTACATGTATGATATGATCTGGCTCCTAGATGTCGAACATATTTGTCAAGCACTAACACATACTATTAACTAATTAATAAGGCTTAGCTTTTATTGAGTTGTTTTATACTGTGTAAACTAGTGAAAACATAAACATCTCCTTATTCTTTAATGGATACACTTGTTATTACCACCAGTTTACACAATTACACACCATGCTCGTTAGTCTAGGGGTAGTATAGTTAGTTACCTTAATCACTATTGCTGCTGCTACTGTTCCTATGTCTGCTCTCTGGTGTACCAAACCCCCTGAAGTCAACGTCAGCATTCACATGTCCACTCTCTATTCAGCGCTTGGATAGTGATGTGCTTCAGGAGAGTGGATAGAGGGGATCAAATATGCGCATGCATTGGGGTAAAAAGGCTGATAATGCGCATGCGGGCCGCCATGATGTTTCTACCTCGGTAGAACATTGTTACAGGACCAGCTTAATGAGGGAAAATTGTGGGTTTGGTGGATTAGTACATTTTAAATAGAAATTAAAAAGCTTTAAAAGGTACCTAACTACCTATTACAAATATATATTATATTTAAAGAAGTTTTAAAAAAGAAAAAGGACATTTTTGAGTTTCCTATCCCTTTAATGGGTTTCCAATTACTTTTTATAACAGCAGCAAGAATGTATGAAAATTGCTTCATTAGGTCTATTTTTGTATATAAATAACTGTTTTGTTTCCTTTGAAATCACAACCCATCAAAAAGGGTTGAGCTTGCAGGCAAATCAGATCACCTTATTTAATCATTTTCTGTACATACACATGCTTCTTTATATTATTTCAGTCTGTAAACCAAAGACCAATACTTTGGCCCCGATATTCAAAAACATTGACAGACTGAGGAGAAAATGCCTGCTTGGGTTTGCCAGGCTCGCGTCCGTCCGTCTGTCAATATATTCGAATAAAAGGAGAAGATCCCGAAGTGCCGGCAAGTGGCGATGTGTCTCCCATTGGAAATAATAGGTATTGCAGTTTCAGCAAAAGTTTCCCCACATTGGCACTTGTCTGCACTTTCAGCAGGTGGGAGGAGCCGTATTTGAAGTGCCCCTACACAGCACAGACTGTGCGCTTACTGCAACTAAACATGGTTTCTGTGTAGGAACACTTAAATAATGCTGTGTAACCTAACTGTCACTAAACCTACACTACCTGCCTCACACTTTAGAGTCTCGCCACTGAAAAGGTGGTGAAACAAACATAGCTGAAACCCTACATGTAACCTGCACTTCAGAGGTTGTAATGCATTGCACTATTGGCGCTGTATCCCAATCAAAATGCAGATTACTCCCCTGGAACGCCAAGTTAACTCCCACAGAATGCCTACACCTACATCATGTCTTCGCTATAGCTGACTAATAAAGACAACAAACATCTCTATTATACTTAACCCCTAAACCACCACTTCCCCCAGCACAGAAACCCCTAACCTATTAACCCATAAACAGCCACAACCACCAATGCATATACATATGTGCATTAAACTCAATTGTGCTCAAGCAAATGCTTTTACTTTCAACTCACAATCTTCTGCGCTACTTTTGATGTGTGCAATGAGCTGCAATAAACCTCTTTTCTCCAACATAGGTGTGTCCGGTCCACGGCGTCATCCTTACTTGTGGGATATTCTCTTCCCCAACAGGAAATGGCAAAGAGCCCAGCAAAGCTGGTCACATGATCCCTCCTAGGCTCCGCCTTCCCCAGTCATTCTCTTTGCCGTTGTACAGGCAACATCTCCACGGAGATGGCTTAGAGTTTTTTAGTGTTTAACTGTAGTTTTTATTATTCAATCAAGAGTTTGTTATTTTAAAATAGTGCTGGTATGTACTATTTACTCTGAAACAGAAAAGAGATGAAGATTTCTGTTTGTAAGAGGAAAATGATTTTAGCAACCGTTACTAAAATCGATGGCTGTTCCACACAGGACTGTTGAGAGGAATTAACTTCAGTTGGGGGAACAGTGAGCAGACTTTTGCTGCTTGAGGTATGACACATTCTAACAAGACGATGTAATGCTGGAAGCTGTCATTTTCCCTATGGGATCCGGTAAGCCATTTTTATTACAGACAGAATAATAAGGGCTTCACAAGGGTTTTTTAAGACTGTAGACATTTTCTGGGCTAAATCGATTTACATATAAGCATATTTTATACTCCATAGCCTTGAGGAATTATTTTAATCTTGGGAATTTTGTAAAATAACCGTCAGGCACTGTATTGGACACCTTATTCTCTAGGGGCTTTCCCTAATCATAGGCAGAGTCTCATTTTCGCGCCTGTGTTGCGCACTTGTTTTTGAGAAGCATGACATGCAGATGCATGTGTGAGGAGCTCTGATACATAGAAAAGACTTTCTGAAGGCGTCATTTGGTATCGTATTCCCCTTTGGGCTTGGTTGGGTCTCAGCAAAGCAGATACCAGGGACTGTAAAGGGGTTAAATATAAAAACGGCTCCGGTTCCGTTATTTTAAGGGTTAAAGCTTCCAAATTTGGTGTGCAATACTTTTAAGGCTTTAAGACACTGTGGTGAAATTTTGGTGAATTTTGAACAATTCCTTCATATTTTTTCGCAATTGCAGTAATAAAGTGTGTTCAGTTTAAAATTTAAAGTGACAGTAACGGTTTTATTTTAAAACGTTTTTTGTACTTTGTTATCAAGTTTATGCCTGTTTAACATGTCTGAACTACCAGATAGACTGTGTTCTGAATGTGGGGAAGCCAAGGTTCCTTCTCATTTAAATAGATGTGATTTATGTGACACAAAATTTAGAGAAAATAATGCCCAAGATGATTCCTCAAGTGAGGGGAGTAAGCATGGTACTGCATCATCCCCTCCTTCGTCTACACCAGTCTTGCCCACACAGGAGGCCCCTAGTACATCTAGCGCGCCAATACTCCTTACTATGCAACAATTAACGGCTGTAATGGATAATTCTATCAAAAACATTTTAGCCAAAATGCCCACTTATCAGCGAAAGCGCGACTGCTCTGTTTTAGAAAATACTGAAGAGCATGAGGACGCTGATGATATTGTTTCTGAAGGGCCCCTACACCAGTCTGAGGGGGCCAGGGAGGTTTTGTCTGAGGGAGAAATTTCAGATTCAGGGAAAATTTCTCAACAAGCTGAACCTGATGTGATTACATTTAAATTTAAGTTGGAACATCTCCGCGCTCTGCTTAAGGAGGTGTTATCCACTCTGGATGATTGTGAGAATTTGGTCGTTCCAGAGAAACTATGTAAAATGGACAAGTTCCTAGAGGTCCCGGGGCCCCCCGAAGCTTTTCCTATACCCAAGCGGGTAGCGGACATTGTAAATAAAGAATGGGAAAGGCCCGGTATACCTTTCGTCCCTCCCCCCATATTTAAAAAATTGTTTCCTATGGTCGACCCCAGAAAGGACTTATGGCAGACAGTCCCCAAGGTCGAGGGGGCGGTTTCTACTCTAAACAAACGCACCACTATACCCATAGAAGATAGTTGTGCTTTCAAAGATCCTATGGATAAAAAATTAGAAGGTTTGCTTAAAAAGATGTTTGTTCAGCAAGGTTACCTTCTACAACCAATTTCATGCATTGTCCCTGTCACTACAGCCGCGTGTTTCTGGTTCGATGAACTAGAAAAGGCGTTCATTAATAATTCTTCTTCTTATGAGGAGATTATGGACAGAATTCGTGCTCTCAAATTGGCTAATTCTTTCACCCTAGACGCCACTTTGCAGTTGGCTAGGTTAGCGGCGAAAAATTCTGGGTTTGCTATTGTGGCGCGCAGAGCGCTTTGGTTAAAATCTTGGTCAGCGGATGCGTCTTCCAAGAACAAATTGCTTAACATTCCTTTCAAGGGGAAAACGTTGTTTGGCCCTGACTTGAAAGAGATTATCTCTGATATCACTGGGGGCAAGGGCCACGCCCTTCCTCAGGATAGGTCTTTCAAGGCCAAAAATAAACCTAATTTTCATCCCTTTCGCAGAAACGGACCAGCCCCAAGTGCTACGTCCTCTAAGCAGGAGGGTAATACTTCTCAAGCCAAACCAGCCTGGAGACCAATGCAAGGCTGGAACAAAGGAAAGCAGGCCAAGAAACCTGCCACTGCTACCAAGACAGCATGAGATGTTGGCCCCCGATCCGGGACCGGATCTGGTGGGGGGCAGACTCTCTCTCTTCGCTCAGGCTTGGGCAAGAGATGTTCTGGATCCTTGGGCGCTAGAAATAGTCTCCCAAGGTTATCTTCTGGAATTCAAGGGGCCTCCCCCAAGGGGGAGGTTCCACAGGTCTCAATTGTCTTCAGACCACATAAAAAAACAGGCATTCTTGCATTGTGTAGAAGACCTGTTAAAAATGGGAGTGATTCATCCTGTTCCATTAGGAGAACAAGGGATGGGGTTCTACTGCAATCTGTTCGTAGTTCCCAAAAAAGAGGGAACGTTCAGACCAATCTTAGATCTCAAGATCCTAAACAAGTTTCTCAAGGTTCCATTGTTCAAAATGGAAACCATTCGAACAATTCTTCCTTCCATCCAGGAAAGTCAATTCTTGACCACGGTGGATTTAAAGGATGCGTATCTACATATTCCTATCCACAAGGAACATCATCGGTTCCTAAGGTTCGCATTCCTGGACAAGCATTACCAGTTTGTGGCACTTCCGTTCGGATTAGCCACTGCTCCAAGGATTTTCACAAAGGTACTAGGGTCCCTTCTAGCGGTGCTAAGACCAAGGGGCATTGCAGTAGTACCTTACTTGGACGACATTCTGATTCAAGCGTCGTCCCTTCCTCAAGCAAAGGCTCACACGGACATTGTCCTGGCCTTTCTCAGATCTCACGGATGGAAAGTGAACGTAGAAAAGAGTTCTCTATCTCCGTCAACAAGGGTTCCCTTCTTGGGAACAATAATAGACTCCTTAGAAATGAGGATTTTTCTGACAGAGGCCAGAAAAACAAAACTTCTGAACTCTTGTCAAATGCTTCATTCTGTTCCTCTTCCTTCCATAGCGCAGTGCATGGAAGTAATAGGTTTGATGGTAGCGGCAATGGACATAGTTCCTTTTGCGCGCATTCATCTAAGACCATTACAACTGTGCATGCTCAGTCAGTGGAATGGGGACTATACAGACTTGTCTCCGACGATACAAGTAAATCAGAGGACCAGGGATTCACTCCGTTGGTGGCTGTCCCTGGACAACCTGTCACAGGGGATGAGCTTCCGCAGACCAGAGTGGGTCATTGTCACGACCGACGCCAGTCTGGTGGGCTGGGGCGCGGTCTGGGGACCCCTGAAAGCTCAGGGTCTTTGGTCTCGGGAAGAATCTCTTCTACCGATAAATATTCTGGAACTGAGAGCGATATTCAATGCTCTCAAGGCTTGGCCTCAGCTAGCAAAGGCCAAGTTCATACGGTTTCAATCAGACAACATGACAACTGTTGCGTACATCAACCATCAGGGGGGAACAAGGAGTTCCCTGGCAATGGAAGAAGTGACCAAAATCATTCAATGGGCAGAGACTCACTCCTGCCACTTGTCTGCAATCCACATCCCAGGAGTGGAAAATTGGGAAGCGGATTTTCTGAGTCGTCAGACATTTCATCCGGGGGAGTGGGAACTCCATCCGGAAATCTTTGCCCAAATTACTCAACTGTGGGGCATTCCAGACATGGATCTGATGGCCTCTCGTCAGAACTTCAAGGTTCCTTGCTACGGGTCCAGATCCAGGGATCCCAAGGCGACTCTAGTAGATGCACTAGTAGCACCTTGGACCTTCAAACTAGCTTATGTATTCCCGCCGTTTCCTCTCATCCCCAGGCTGGTAGCCAGGATCAATCAGGAGAGGGCATCGGTGATCTTGATAGCTCCTGCGTGGCCACGCAGGACTTGGTATGCAGACCTGGTGAATATGTCATCGGCTCCACCATGGAAGCTACCTTTGAGACGAGACCTTCTTGTTCAAGGTCCGTTCGAACATCCGAATCTGGTCTCACTCCAACTGACTGCTTGGAGATTGAACGCTTGATCTTATCAAAGCGAGGGTTCTCAGATTCTGTCATTGATACTCTTGTTCAGGCCAGAAAGCCTGTAACTAGAAAAATTTACCACAAAATATGGAAAAAATATATCTGTTGGTGTGAATCTAAAGGATTCCCTTGGGACAAGGTAAAAATTCCTAAGATTCTATCCTTTCTTCAAGAAGGTTTGGAGAAAGGATTATCTGCAAGTTCCTTGAAGGGACAGATTTCTGCCTTGTCTGTGTTACTTCACAAAAAACTGGCAGCTGTGCCAGATGTTCAAGCATTTGTTCAGGCTCTGGTTAGAATCAAGCCTGTTTACAAACCTTTGACTCCTCCTTGGAGTCTCAATTTAGTTCTTTCAGTTCTTCAAGGGGTTCCGTTTGAACCCTTACATTCCGTTGATATTAAGTTATTATCTTGGAAAGTTTTGTTTTTGGTTGCAATTTCTTCTGCTAGAAGAGTTTCAGAATTATCTGCTCTGCAGTGTTCTCCTCCTTATCTGGTGTTCCATGCAGATAAGGTGGTTTTACGTACTAAACCTGGTTTTCTTCCGAAAGTTGTTTCTAACAAAAACATTAACCAGGAGTTAGTCGTGCCTTCTTTGTGTCCGAATCCAGTTTCAAAGAAGGAACGTTTGTTGCACAATTTGGATGTTCGTGCTCTAAAATTCTATTTAGATGCTACAAAGGATTTTAGACAAACATCTTCCTTGTTTGTTGTTTATTCTGGTAAAAGAAGAGGTCAAAAAGCAACTTCTACCTCTCTCTCTTTTTGGATTAAAAGCATCATCAGATTGGCTTATGAGACTGCCGGACGGCAGCCTCCTGAAAGAATCACAGCTCATTCCACTAGGGCTGTGGCTTCCACATGGGCCTTCAAGAACGAGGCTTCTGTTGATCAGATATGTAAGGCAGCGACTTGGTCTTCACTGCACACTTTCACTAAATTTTACAAGTTTGATACTTTTGCTTCTTCTGAGGCTATTTTTGGGAGAAAGGTTTTGCAAGCCGTGGTGCCTTCCATTTAGGTGACCTGATTTGCTCCCTCCCTTCATCCGTGTCCTAAAGCTTTGGTATTGGTTCCCACAAGTAAGGATGACGCCGTGGACCGGACACACCTATGTTGGAGAAAACAGAATTTATGTTTACCTGATAAATTACTTTCTCCAACGGTGTGTCCGGTCCACGGCCCGCCCTGGTTTTTTAATCAGGTCTGATATTTTATTTTCTTTAACTACAGTCACCACGGTATCATATGGTTTCTCCTATGCAAATATTCCTCCTTTACGTCGGTCGAATGACTGGGGAAGGCGGAGCCTAGGAGGGATCATGTGACCAGCTTTGCTGGGCTCTTTGCCATTTCCTGTTGGGGAAGAGAATATCCCACAAGTAAGGATGACGCCGTGGACCGGACACACCGTTGGAGAAAGTAATTTATCAGGTAAACATAAATTCTGTTTTCGCTCGTGTGCAATTGCTAGCGCGCCATTCATAATCTAGCCCTTTGATTGCAGATGATTTCTGTAATGAATAACCTCATAATAAGGAGCTACCATTATTCTCCAGTAACACAGTGGTAGTGATTTCAAACAAATGCCACTTTCTCTAGGTTGAGTGGCTGCTGAAACTTTAGGATAACTTAATTGAAATATTACCCGGTACCTCCTAGATGACTTTTACATTGCTGGACAACTCAACAGAGACAGGAAACTAATTTTTTTTAAAAGATCCCCTACTGAATTATTAGTTGACAGTGACATCATTCAGAAGCAAAAAACACACACACCTTCTTCAGTACTTTAAACTCTAATACATTTAAAATGACTTATTTTTAATGAACAAAGAATACAATTAATTTAGTGCCTATTTGATTGTAATATAGTAATAAACATGCTGTAAGAATGAGACCGCAATTATTGATTTGATTGGAAAAAAAAAAGTAAGTACAGATTTTCTAGATATAGCTTAGCTGTTAATGTGTTAATGAAAGATGCTATTTTTCTATAAATGCTCCTTTTTACAGAAATCTTACTCTTTAGATAGTTTGATGAATTCCTGGGGCAAGCTACGTATACATGAAAACTGACTTTCCATACATTATGGCTTTCACAGTGTTTGCAAAGCAGCATTCCTTCACTGAATCCCAAACATTTGTAGGAAATGCTGTATTTTTTTTGTGTGGAAATCACAGATCGTTATAGAGGTGTATTCATCAGGCATCCTGCCATGTATAAACTGGCAAAGCAAACATCCCGCACAGGTGAAACATTAACATGCTTTACCATTTACGCCTTGCATGGCCTTGGAAGTAGAAGATGATCTGTCACTGCCAGATCCGGATCAAACTAGTTGCCAGGGACTAGGGGGAGTGTAGTGTAAAAAGAGGGGCAGATCAATAAACCTTTTGAGGGTCAGGGCCAGGCCACAACGTCCAGTGACAGAATCATACTGTCAAAGCATCATGTTTTCAAAACAACATTAGCACATTACATACCTATGTGTGTACATAAATAGCTGTGTAACTGAGTTTAGTGGGACTGAGTAACGTCTTGGCACAAAACATGGCTGACTGTTGTTCTTATATTTATGTCTAGGCATATTTTTGCTTGAAGTACTTGAAGACCTTTATCTGAACCTTTAAAATAACATAGACTTTTCAGTTGTGTTGAAACCGAAGCCCCTGATCTATAACATCACTGATGATATAAAAATAACATCATCAATGGCTTCCCTGTGCAAATGATATGGCATGATTAATCACTTTACAGGTGAGTTTGTGCACATGCACAGACGCACACGAGCAGGTAAAATTCACTAAAAGCTCTCTCCATTCTCCCCATCTTCTCTAGCTTCCCTAGTTCCTATGTTATTTAATTAATCTGATTCGCTTAAGCTCAACCATCTCCCCATTCTTTAGGGACTCAGCTCAATAGAACATAGGAACTGGTGAAGCTGAAGAGCTTGAAGAGGACTTTTTACACTGTGCCTCCTTATCCAGCTCTTCTACAAAAGGAAAAAAATATCTGACACTATTGGTAAAATGAATAGATTCTTCTGAAGTTTCCTGAGGTGCTTTGTTGTGAAGGCGAGCCGCAAGATCATGCTCAAAATGCACCGAGCAACGGTTCACATATATCTTCTACAGGTTCATTACTCTGCATTCCTAAAGGGCCCAATACATTAAAGGGATATACCAGACAAAATTGGAAACCATATGGGTGCATTTCGGAATTAAACAGAAGCAATTTTTTTATATACATGCATTAGCAAAAATGCTTCTAAAAAAAGCTATAACTGTTTCAAAAGAGTATTTAAGTATTCACCGTGCACCAGCATTTTAAACACAGCACTTGTTCGGAGAGCCTAAGGTGCTTGTACCATCTGGTAATGACTTAATTTGTTAATTGCTGACATGATACAAGCCCCACTGATTATCTGAGCAGCTGCATTATTTAAAATGTGGGTGCAGTGAAAATATCTAGCTATGCTTTACATGCACGTGCAAAGAAAAATGTTAACAATAAAACAGTGATAACTCTTAATAGAAGCATTTTTGCTAATACATGTATATTGAAAATATGTTTCTATTCAAAAGATCGCACATGAAACAAGACCTTATTGCTAAGAGGTTACAATTTACAACTGCAACATCTACTGA
Organism: Bombina bombina; assembly: GCF_027579735.1. Classification (NCBI taxonomy): domain Eukaryota; kingdom Metazoa; phylum Chordata; class Amphibia; order Anura; family Bombinatoridae; genus Bombina; species Bombina bombina. The sequence continues at coordinate 612,395,288 of NC_069499.1, read as the reverse complement.
AATACTCCTGAAACACAGTGAATCTAATTCTTTTTTGCTTATTTTTATTCTTGCTTGATAAAATGAAAAGTATCTAGGGTCATGTACAGGATTTTCCACTACATTTATGATGGTTTTAATGTCCTGATCGGTTGCAGGGTCACTAATTTGAGCCTGCAAATGATATTTATGAAGCCGTTTAAACTGCTTCTTCATTAACCCTCTCTGCCAACTTAGAGTTGGCAAATGAAAATCCCCCTGGGCTCATTAAACCAGAGTTTAACTGATTGCATGAGGGCAGGGTCAGTACTGCATGATCATTTGTTCATGCAATTGTAAATATGGGGAACAAATGCGCACTACAATGTACGAAAAAATATGGACAGGTTCACAACATGTGAACCTTGTCCATCTGCAAATTGATAAATCTAGCCTCCAGGCTAAGCATGTGCAATTCATAAAAACTACTATAAAAATGATCTTGTCTTGTGGTTGTATCTCACTATTTCAAAGCTGACAAGGTACTCTCGATTTTTTTTTTACTTTTTAAGTGTTCTATTTGCATATGTTAGAGTGGCCTCTTTTATCGAGTTTTTTTTCTTCTCAATTTGATGTGTTTGTTCTGTAATGATTTGTAAACATGTTAGTGATGCTGGTGCCCTCTTTCTCTGTGGTGAAACATGAACTGTGATGAGATAGATGCTCTTCCATTGATTATAATGAATCATGCACAACTCATGGATGTGGCGAGTAGTTGGTACTAATCTCTTTGAATTTTGCAATTTTTGCCATTTTTTTCTGCAAGATATTAGTTTCACAAAGAAGCTTTGTTGAATCTAGGCCAGTAATATGTCACCTAGTACCAAAACTACTATGGGGATATTTTGGCCTCACTTGGCAACTGCATAGGGAAGAATTTTATGGGGTACCTAAAGTCAAACTGTCCAGATGCTTGCTGAATACAACCTGGTTGCAATTGATTGCAACTGGCCTACAGCATCTCTTGTTAGGTTGTGTCACTAGTGGGGAGCATGGTGGTAAATAAGTCATTATAGAATTGTGAGAAGCAGTGCACACTTTTTGAGATTGTCTGTTTTTATTGAGAAGAGCAAGTGAGGTACAGTGGACCATTATTTAAAAGGATGAGTAGACTGAAGACAAGAACCACCCAGAACAGTAGCCTGCAACTTTGCTTATAGGTTTTTTAACGTATTTTCACTCTTTATCTGCATGACTGTATTTATGTGTGTGTGTGTGTGTGTGTGAGTGTATGTGTGTGTGTTTGAGTGTGAGTGTATGTGTGTGTGTAAGTGTATGTGTGTGTGTGTGTGTGTGTGAGAGAGAGAGTGTATGTGTGTGTGTGTGTGTGAGTGTATGTGTGTAAGTGTATGTGTGTGTGTGTGTGTGTGAGTGTATGTGTGTGTGTGTGTGTGTGTGAGTGTATGTGTGTGTGAGTGTATGTGTGTGTGTGTGAGTGTATGTGTGTAAGTGTATGTGTGTAAGTGTATGTGTGTGTAAGTGTATGTGTGTGTGAGTGTATGTGTGTGTGAGTGTATGTGTGTGTGTAAGTGTATGTGTGTGTGAGTGTATGTGTGTGTGTAAGTGTATGTGTATGTGAGTGTATATGTGTTTGTGTAAGTGTGTACGTCTGTGAGTGTGAGTGCATATGTGTGTGTGCGTATACAACCCCAATTCCGAAAAAGTTAGGAAAGTATGGAAAATGCGAAAAAACAAACCAAAAGAGTAATTTGAGAATTCAATTCACCCTGTACTATACTGAAAACACATTATTTACACATTATTTACTGTTTTACTTAATGTATTTTTGAAAATATACACTCACTAGCTGTTGCCCGCTGCTTTGCTCGTGTGGATGTGATTTGTAAAAAATGTACCCCCCTTTTCACCCACTTAGGGATGTAATTTCCAAAAATCCTTCCTTAGTGGGTGCCTAGTTGCCTACGTCATAAAAACAACGTACCTTCCAAATTTCACGTTCCTAGGTTAAACGGTTTGAGCTGGCCGTTGATCAGTCAGTTAGTAGTTCTTCTTTTATTTATATAGATCACACGTTTGCATCACCTGTTTCACATCACCTTCTTATTGCAACTTGTCATATCGCTATTAGTCCTAAATTGCCCCATCCCAACTTTTTTTGGAACGTATTACAGTCATCAGATTTGACATGAATGTATATTTTAAAAAATACATTAAATTCACAGAGTAAAACATTAAATAATGTGCTAATATTGTGTTTTTAATATAGTACAGGGTGAGTTGAATTTTCAAATGACTCTTTGGGGTCAATTTATTATTGTCAATGTAAAAATGGAGATACAAACCAATAAATGAGTCTTGTGTAATCCCCACTGGTAACAACGTTAAATAAGGGGATATTCTGCTAGGATCATAGCGCTTTAGTATGTGGGTGGGTGCTTTAAATGGACCAAAAAGAGTATATGTCTCAATCAGAGTTGAACGATTCACCCCTGCTTGGTCCTCTAGTGCAGTCCCCTGTGTGAAGCGATTGGAGTATATATAAAGGTACAATTTGCTGCTGTCAACATTATCATATAATGTGATGAATCAGTCAATTCAAGACTCCTGTCAGAAATAAGACCGCTCTATTGCAGTGTAAAAGACAGTTTGATTTTCAATCAATAGCTTACAAAGTTCCTTGTAATCACAACTAGTCGTATTGAACAGGACTTGGACGACACCGGTGATCCTGAGCTATGACTAAGGCTATGGCCGAAACGCGTAAGCTTTATTACTAGGTGTTTTTTCACCCCACTAAGATGTTCCTATGTTGATTTGTTTTTTTAATGCAACTTTGGATTAAATTACACCGTTTTAACAAAGACTCTTGGATTTGTTCGTATTTTTTGGTCAATTTATTATTGGCCTAATTGGGCCAATTCACCCTGTTTCTGCATGAGCCTTTAGGCTCGCCATAAACAGGAGTTAAGAAGCAGCGGTCTATAGACTGCTGCTCATTAACTCATATGCCACCTCTGAAGCTGCCGACAGTAATCAGCCCGATCCTATATGATCGGGCTGATTGACACCCCCTGCTAGCGGGCGATTGGCCGCAAATCTGCAGGGGGCGGTATTGCACAAAGCAGTTCACTAGAACTGCTTGTGCAAATCTGAATACAGACAGCTATGTCTGATGGACATGATATGCTACAGCGTATCATGTCCGCCAGACTTTAATACATTTTGTGTAAGTGTGTATGTCTGTGTGTGTGAGTGTATATGTGTGTGTGAGTGTATATGCGTGTGTGTAAGTGTGTATGTCTGTGTGTGTATATATGTGTGTGTGAGTGTATGAAGCCTATTTATCAAATGTCTGTCGGACCTGATCCGACAGTGCGGATCAGGTCCGACAGACATCGCTGAATGCGGTGAACAATACCCTCTCCATATTCATCATTGCATCAGCAGCTCTTGTGAGCTGCTAGTGCAACGCCACCCCTTGCAGATTCGCGACCAATCAGCCGCCAGCAGGGGGTCTCAATCAACCCGATCATACTAGATCGGGTTGAATTGTGGTGATCTCTGTCCGTTTGCTCAGAGCAGACGGACAGGGTTATGGAGCAGCGGTCTTTAGAAACACGGGCCCTCAAACTCCGTTCGGAGCTTGATAAATGGGCCTCTATATGTTTGTGTGTAAGTGTATATGTCTGTGTGAGTGTATATGTGTGTATGTGTGTATGAGTGTATATGTGTATCTGTGTGTGTGAGTGTATACGTATGTGTGTAAGTGTGTGTGAGTGTATATGTGTGTGTGTGAGTGTATATGTGTGTGTAAGTGTGTATATCTGTGTGTGTGTGAGTGTATATGTGTGTATGAGTGTATAAATGTGTGTGTGTGTGTTATGTCAGATATGTAAATATGCCATTGAACATTTACACACCTACACTCCTCCTTACTACTTGATCCCTGTATCAGAGCATAGTAAAGTATACAGTATGCACTCCAGTCTCCGTTCTCTTAGGATTAAGAGGAAAGAAAGCACCATTTTCAGATATAAATAACAGGATAAATCTGCAAAATAAATAATAAATGTGCACTGCTTATCTGTTTACTATTTTTAATTTAACTGTTTAATGGGAATTTAATTTTGAGTCTGTCACTTGAATGTATCTCATTTACTGTTCTTTACCGTGTGGTAAATTTACCTTCTCCTGCTTCACTAGGCCTCTCCAGTTTCACTAGTTCCTTCTTATGTTATTTTATGGAGCCCATTAACTAAAGAATGAAGATTTATATTAGCTTTAGAAAATGGCCCATATAGAATAACATAACATCTGGAGAGATTGAAGAGGCTAAGGGGTAGATTTATTAAGCAGCGGATACTACAGCGAATCCTGTCCGCCGCCATTTGATAATTCAGCCCCTTAGAGTGAATTTACCCCAGAATGTTAGTTTTGTATAACACTTTTAGTTTAATGAGCGCTTTCTTTCTGTCTGACAGTTTTTGCCAGCTTATTATTGTTCATTTAAACCTAAGTATATTGTACATGGATCTATTAACCTATCTCTCTATTCCGTCATCAATGTGTGGGAAAGCAGTTTGCAAAATCATCCATGTTGTGTTGCTTTTCCTTGACCAGACTCTTAACATGAAAGGAACCTGAGATTCCAGCTGTTTCAGTGAGTATTTTGTGTTGGAAATATAGAGAGATCAGTTTGTTTGGTCTCTGGCTTTGTTTATACACATTAGTGGCACACAGGGCAGGGGCTCTCCAGTGTGCCGGCTTCTTGCTATTCCTGAGCAATTCTGACAAGAAATCCCCATGGGTCCTTTGTACTTAATGGTACTCAGGCGTTAGTAATAACCAGTCCTTTGACTGTGACCTTACAATCCTCCTTTAATAAAGGGACAAGCCATTAGTTTTTAATTCAAGAAAATTATAATTATATTTGATGTCCAATCTGCACGTGCATAAGAACTTCACATGTACAGGCATAATCAAGTTCTCATTTCCAAGGTACTGTTATTTCAGATCCTTGTGTTTCTAATTGACTTGTACAGACGGTTCCAAACCTTATACAGCAAACTCTCCGTTAACCGGCACTCTCAAGCAACCAGAATTTTTTTTTTTAAGATACTTCACATTTAAATTAACACTAACTTTGCTCCGCGGCTTCCTTTCTCTATAGTGGGCTCTCAAAAGTGAAAAGAAGCCCTTTTAATGCCACCCGACTCTACATAACTGCTCTTGAAAGTTGTGAGCACAAGGTAGTCTGAGAATTAGACTGAACGGAGGTGGCATTAACATTAATTAATTTGCTTTTATTTACTGTATTTAAATATTAATATCAAGTAAATACAGGGTTTATATATAGTATGGGTTATAGAACTAGTTAGGCCTATCTTTAATAGTAACTCTCAAACAACCAGAAACTACACTTATCCGGAATCTACCAATCCCCATGGGTGCCGGTTAACTGGGAGTTTACTCTATATGCTTGTAGGGTTCTTCTATGTGAATATACAATTATATTCTCATATACTTATTTATCTGGTGTTATCTGCTAAAGAAAAGGCAGACCAGCTTTCATTGCTTTAATTTAAAATGAAATATATGCATGCATCACAGATATGTTCATGATATTTGTAAGGGCAATCCCAAAAAAAAGGGAATGAGTAATTCAGGAAACCAGAAAGAAACAGAGCTGAATCAGTGGCAAGAGCAAGAAGACAGACAGTAGACATCATAAGGAAAACAGAACATAATGAGCAGTAGGAGCAGGGATTCATGGTAGCAGGAGCATAAGACATATTGTCCAGCATAAGCGGGAACACAGTGCAGCTCAGATCATCAAGAGTACAGGGAAATATTTACCAACTGAAACACAGGGCAGTAATGGCCAGTGGGAATGTAGGCAATAATTGCCAGCATGAACTCACATTGTAGTGACTGGCAGGAACACAGGTAGTAATGGCTAAGAAGAGCACAGGCAGCAGTGATAGGTGGAAATTACCAGTAGGTACACAGGCAATAAAAGCCAGAAGGAACTCTTACAGTAATAGCCAAAAATGAGGCAGAAATGCTCAGTCGAACCGTAGGCATTAGTGACTGGTAGAACCCAGACAGCAATGTCCAGCAAGCACATGAGGTAGAAATAGCCAACAGGAACACAGAAGGAGTAGACGCAACAAAATCAGTAGCGAGAACAATAACAACAACAAACAAGTAAATAGCATTAGCCACATTCAAAAGATCCCAAGGCCAAGAAGAATGCCAAGTGGTGCTCTGCCAGAAACAGAGTGCTGGTGCCCTCTGAGGTGTAGGGTGTGTAAAGATGACAGTAAGTAGGGCGTCTCCCAGAAACATTTAACATTTTTATCAACTATTATGGCTTTGTGGATCACAAACTTTATATATCTCTATGCAACACATTACCAAACATCACAGCTTTCTTCCCTCATACACAAAGCTTTGTTTTTCAGTGTGCAGGACCTTTACAGATGATACTGTATGGGATTGGAAACTGTAACTAATACCATTGTAAAGGTTAGGCGATTACCTTTCCAATGGTGGGTCTTGGGGGTCTGTAGCTGCTTAGATCCCTGAGATACAGGTTTCTAAACAGCATGCCCCCTTTCCCTATACTTTGTATTGACAATTTTAAATAAAGTTGCGCGGTGACGTCATCACGTCATTGCGCGTGACGTCACTGCACGTAACGGGAAGCCCCGGCGATGCCTGTCACTATGCAGGCCCGATCGCCGGGGTAGAAGCTGGTGGGGGCCCCCAGATTGCATAAAAGGTAGTTGAGTGCTAATGACGGCTCTGAGCCGTCATTAGCACTCAAGGGGTTAAATACCTTCTCTCTCTCTCTCTCAATATACAATACTTTAAACACTATGCATTGTACATGACTATGCATATCATTTAAACATTGATAATATATAATCAATGCTACACTATTAACCTCTAAACTGCCATAACCTAATACTAACTGTAGAAGCTAAGGCCCTACACGTATATATTCAATATGTAAAGTGATGCATTGTTATGTAGAATGCATATTATTTACATTTTTGCATATAAATTAAAATGTAGTTAATGTTGCTTGTTGTGTTTATTATTATTATTAAAATTATAGTTCTACGTAACTGCATGCTCGTTATGTAGTAATATAATTTAATGCTACTTACTACTATAACATAAATATATATTAGCATATACAGTATATCTATGTTATCACTAATAAACCCAACAAGCTAACATAAATACATTTTAATTTATATGTAATACTTAAAATAATATGCAATATACATGACAATGCATACCATTTTAAATATTAAATATCAATGCAAGGTTAGACTACATCATATATACAGGGCCAGATTAGAAGTGGAGCGCTAATTTATTGCGCACCCATAAATGGGCAAATTCACCCATTTACGGGTGCGCGATAAATAACCAGCAAGTTTGCGGTAGCAATTAAGGCTCCGAAACTTATCTAGAGATCACATCTCTGGTTAATTTTCTAAATGTCCCCCAATTGCCCCCAAATTTTACAGGAGTTTTTTTATTAAGAAATAAAAATAGTAGCATCTTTATTTTTAATAAAGTAACTGCAAAAAACAGTTAGAAGTTAGTTAAAGTTGGCGGGTAAGTGGTAAGTGCCTTTGCGGTCTATGGGAACTGAGTGTTCCCTTCAAATATATATGTATGTGCTTATATACATATATATTTATGTTTTAACATGTGTATATAAGCAAATGTGTTTATATTTAAATTTGCTGCACGTCGCTGCATGACTTACCCCCTTCGCTGCGCTTAGGTTCTGTGCCGTGTATGAAGGCATCAGAAGGAGGCTCACATTGGAGCCTATGGAAGTGTGCTCTCTTGAGCGCAAAGCTTCTGTGTCTCACGTTCGCATTGCACCTAGCTTGTAATACCAGTGCACATTGGTTTTACTAGGTTGAGCTCAAATATCGCTTTCGCAGAAGAGATATTTTGCGATCAACTTGTCATCTAGACCACAATGTTTAAAATAATGTGCATGTTCATGTATAATGCATAATATTTTAAGTATTGGATATAAATTAAAATGTATATATTCTTCCTTGTTCTGTTCATTATTTTAAATATAAATATATTTTTAAAATATATATTTATATTTTAAAATAATGTTTCTTTCATGTAATTAGCAAGAGTCCATGAGCTAGTGACGTATGGGATATACATTCCTACCAGGAGGGGCAAAGTTTCCCAAACCTCAAAATGCCTATAAATACACTCCTCACCACACCCACAAATCAGTTTTACAAACTTTGCCTCCTATGGAGGTGGTGAAGTAAGTTTGTGCTAGATTCTACGTTGATATGCGCTCCGCAGCAGGTTGGAGCACGGTTTTCCTCTCAGCGTGCAGTGAATGTCAGAGGGATGTGAGGAGAGTATTGCCTGTTTGAATTCAATGATCTCCTTCTACGGGGTCTATTTCATAGGTTCTCTGTTATCGGTCGTAGAGATTCATCTCTTACCTCCCTTTTCAGATCGACGATATACTCTTATATACCATTACCTCTACTGATTCTCGTTTCAGTACTGGTTTGGCTTTCTACTACATGTAGATGAGTGTCCTGGGGTAAGTAAGTCTTATTTTCTGTGACACTCTAAGCTATGGTTGGGCACTTTTGTATAAAGTTCTAAATATATGTATTCAAACATTTATTTGCCTTAACTCAGGATGTTCAACGTTCCTTATTTCAGACAGCCAGTTTCATATTTGGGATAATGCATTTCAATAAATCAATTTTTTTCTTACCTTAAAATTTGACTTTTTTCCTGTGGGCTGTTCGGCTCGCGGGGGCTGAAAATGCTTCATTTTATTGCGTCATTCTTGGCGCGGACTTTTTTGGCGCAAAAAGTTTTTTCTGTTTCCGGCGTCATACGTGTTGCCGGAAGTTGCGTCATTTTTGACGTTTTTTTTGCGCCAAAAGTGTCGGCGTTCCGGATGTGGCGTCATTTTTGGCGCCAAAAGCATTTAGGCACCAAATAATGTGGGCGTCTTTTTTGGCGCTAAAAAAAATATGGGCGTCACTTTTGTCTCCACATTATTTCAGTCTCATTATTTTTTGCTTCTGGTTGCTAGAAGCTTGTTCACTGGCATTTTTTCCCATTCCTCAAACTGTCATTTAAGGAATTTGATCAATTTTGCTTTATATGTTGTTTTTTCTATTACATATTGCAAGATGTCCCAGATTGACACTGAGTTAGAAGATACTTCTGGAAAAACGCTGCCTGGTGCTGGATCTACCAAAGTTAAGTGTATCTGTTGTAAACTTATGGTATCTGTTCCTCCAGCTGTTGTTTGTAATGAATGTCATGACAAACTTGTTAATGCAGATAATATTTCCTTTAGTAATGTTACATTACCTGTTGTGGTTCCATCAACATCTAATACTCAGAGTGTTCCTGTTAACATAAGAGATTTTGTTTCTAAATCTATTAAGAAGGCTATGTCTGTTATTCCCCCTTCTAGTAAACGCAAAAGGTCTTTTAAAACTTCTCATTTTTCAGATGAATTTTTAAATGAACATCATCATTCTGATTCTGATAGTGGTTCCTCTGGTTCAGAGGATTCTGTCTCAGAGGTTGATGCTGATAAATCTTCATATTTATTCAAAATGGAATTTATTCGTTCTTTACTTAAAGAGGTTTTAATTGCTTTAGAAATAGAGGATTCTGGTCCTCTTGATACTAAATCTAAACGTTTAAATAAGGTTTTTAAATCTCCTGTAGTTATTCCAGAAGTTTTTCCTGTCCCTGATGCTATTTCTGAAGTAATCACCAGGGAATGGAATAATTTGGGTAATTCATTTACTCCTTCTAAACGTTTTAAGCAATTATATCCTGTGCCATCTGACAGATTAGAATTTTGGGACAAAATCCCTAAGGTTGATGGGGCTGTCTCTACTCTTGCTAAACGTACTACTATTCCTACGGCAGATAGTACTTCCTTTTAGGATCTTTTAGATAGGAAGATTGAATCCTTTCTAAGAAAAGCTTACTTATGTTCAGGTAATCTTCTTAGACCTGCTATATCTTTAGCGGATGTTGCTGCAGCTTCAACTTTTTGGTTAGAAGCTTTAGCGCAACAAGTAACATATCATAACTCTCATAGCATTGTTAATCTTCTTCAACATGCTAATAACTTTATTTGTGATGCCATCTTTGATATCATTAGAGTTGATGTCAGGTATATGTCTCTAGCTATTTTAGCTAGAAGAGCGTTATGGCTTAAAACTTGGAATGCTGATATGTCTTCTAAGTCAACTTTGCTTTCCCTTTCTTTCCAGAGTAATAAATTATTTGGTTCTCAGTTGGATTCTATTATCTCAACTGTTACTGGTGGGAAAGGAACTTTTTTACCACAGGATAAAAAATCTAAAGGTAAATTTAGGTCTAATAATCGTTTTCGTTCCTTTCGTCACAATAAGGAACAAAAGCCTGATCCTTCGCCCTCAGGAGCGGTATCAGTTTGGAAACCATCTCCAGTCTGGAATAAGTCCAAGCCTTTTAGAAAACCAAAACCAGCTCCCAAGTCCACATGAAGGTGCGGCCCTCATTCCAGCTCAGCTGGTAGGGGGCAGATTACGTTTTTTCAAACAAATTTGGATCAATTCAATTCACAATCTTTGGATTCAAAACATTATTTCAGAAGGGTACAGAATTGGCTTCAAGATAAGGCCTCCTGCAAAGAGATTTTTTCTTTCCTGTGTCCCAGTAAATCCAGCAAAGGCTCAAGCATTTCTGAAATGTGTTTCAGAACTAGAGTTGGCTGGAGTAATTATGCCAGTTCCAGTTCTGGAACAGGGACTGGGGTTTTATTCAAATCTCTTCATTGTACCAAAGAAGGAGAATTCCTTTAGACCAGTTCTGGATCTAAAAATATTGAATCGTTATGTAAGGATACCAACATTCAAAATGGTAACTATAAGGACTATTCTGCCTTTTGTTCAGCAAGGGCATTATATGTCCACAATAGATTTACAGGATGCATATCTGCATATTCCGATTCATCCAGATCACTATCAGTTTCTGAGATTCTCTTTCCTAGACAAGCATTACCAGTTTGTGGCTCTGCCGTTTGGCCTAGCAACAGCTCCAAGGATTTTTACAAAGGTTCTCGGTGCCCTTCTGTCTGTAATCAGAGAACAGGGTATTGTGGTATTTCCTTATTTGGACGATATCTTGGTACTTGCTCAGTCTTCACATTTAGCAGAATCTCATACGAATCGACTTGTGTTGTTTCTTCAAGATCATGGTTGGAGGATCAATTTAACGAAAAGTTCATTGATTCCTCAAACAAGGGTTACCTTTTTAGGTTTCCAGATAGATTCAGTGTCCATGACTCTGTCTCTGACAGACAAGAGACGTCTAAAATTGATCTCAGCTTGTCGAAACCTTCAATCACAATCATTCCCTTCGGTAGCCTTATGCATGGAAATTCTAGGTCTTATGACTGCTGCATCGGATGCGATCCCCTTTGCTCGTTTTCACATGCGACCTCTTCAGCTCTGTATGCTGAACCAGTGGTGCAGGGATTACACAAAGATATCTCAATTAATATCTTTAAAACCGATTGTACAACACTCTCTGACGTGGTGGACAGATCACCATGGTTTAGTTCAGGGGGCTTCTTTTGTTCTTCCGACCTGGACTGTAATTTCAACAGATGCAAGTCTGACAGGTTGGGGAGCTGTTTGGGGTCTCTGACAGCACAAGGGGTTTGGGAATCTCAGGAGGTGAGATTACCGATCAATATTTTGGAACTCCGTGCAATTTTCAGAGCTCTTCAGTCTTGGCCTCTTCTAAAGAGAGAATCGTTCATTTGTTTTCAGACAGACAATGTCACAACTGTGGCATACATCAATCATCAAGGAGGGACTCACAGTCCTCTGGCCATGAAAGAAGTATCTTGAATTCTGGTATGGGTGGAATCCAGCTCCTGTCTAGTTTCTGCGGTTCATATCCCAGGTATAGACAATTGGGAAGCGGATTATCTCAGTCGCCAAACGTTACATCCGGGCGAATGGTCTCTTCACCCAGAGGTATTTCTTCAGATTGTTCAAATGTGGGGTCTTCCAGAAATAGATCTGATGACTTCTCATCTAAACAAGAAACTTCCCAGGTATCTGTCCAGATCCAGGGATCCTCAAGCGGAAGCAGTGGATGCGTTGTCACTTCCTTGGAAGTATCATCCTGCCTATATCTTTCCGCCTCTAGTTCTTCTTCCAAGAGTAATCTCCAAGATTCTGAAGGAATGCTCGTTTGTTCTGCTGGTAGCTCCAGCATGGCCTCACAGGTTTTGGTATGCGGATCTTGTCCGGATGGCCTCTTGCCAACCGTGGACTCTTCCGTTAAGACCAGACCTTCTGTCACAAGGTCCTTTTTTCCAGCAGGATCTCAAATCCTTAAATTTAAAGGTATGGAGATTGAACGCTTGATTCTTAGTCAAAGAGGTTTCTCTGACTCTGTGATTAATACTATGTTACAGGCTTGTAAATCCGTATCTAGGGAGATATATTATAGAGTCTGGAAGACTTATATTTCTTGGTGTCTTTCTCATCATTTTTCCTGGCATTCTTTTAGAATTCCGAGAATTTTACAGTTTCTTCAGGATGGTTTGGATAAAGGTTTGTCTGCAAGTTCCTTGAAAGGACAAATCTCTGCTCTTTCTGTTCTTTTTCACGGAAAGATTGCTAATCTTCCTGATATTCATTGTTTTGTACAAGCTTTGGTTCGTATAAAACCTGTCATTAAGTCAATTTCTCCTCCTTGGAGTTTGAATTTGGTTCTGGGGGCTCTTCAAGCTCCTCCGTTTGAACCTATGCATTCTTTGGACATTAAATTACTTTCTTGGAAAGTTTTGTTCCTTTTGGCCATCTCTTCTGCCAGAAGAGTCTCTGAATTATCTGCTCTTTCTTGTGAGTCTCCTTTTCTGATTTTTCATCAGGATAAGGCGGTGTTGCGAACTTCTTTTAAATTTTTACCTAAGGTTGTGAATTCTAACAACATTAGTAGAGAAATTGTGGTTCCTTCATTATGTCCTAATCCTAAGAATTCTAAGGAGAAATCATTGCATTCTTTGGATGTAGTTAGAGCTTTGAAATATTATGTTGAAGCTACTAAGAATTTCAGAAAGACTTCTAGTCTATTTGTTATCTTTTCCGGTTCTAGGAATGGTCAGAAGGCTTCTGCCATTTCCTTGGCATCTTGGTTGAAATCTTTAATTCATCATGCTTATGTCGAGTCGGGTAAAACTCCGCCTCAAAGGATTACAGCTCATTCTACTAGGTCAGTTTCTACTTCCTGGGCATTTAGGAATGAAGCTTCGGTTGATCAGATTTGCAAAGCAGCAACTTGGTCTTCTTTGCATACTTTTATTAAATTCTACCATTTTGATGGGTTTTCTTCTTCTGAAGCAGTTTTTGGTAGAAAAGTACTTCAGGCAGCTGTTTCAGTTTGATTCTTCTGCTTATAATTTCAGTTTTTCATTATAAGATTTAAACTTTGTTTTGGGTGTGGTAATTTCTCTTGGAATTGGCTGTCTTTATTTTATCCCTCCCTCTCTAGTGACTCTTGCGTGGAAGATCCACATCTTGGGTAGTCATTATCCCATACGTCACTAGCTCATGGACTCTTGCTAATTACATGAAAGAAAACATAATTTATGTAAGAACTTACCTGATAAATTCATTTCTTTCATATTAGCAAGAGTCCATGAGGCCCACCCTTTTTGTGGTGGTTATGATTTTTTTGTATAAAGCACAATTATTCCAATTCCTTATTTTTTATGCTTTCGCACTTTTTTCTTATCACCCCACTTTATGGCTATGCGTTAAACTGATTTGTGGGTGTGGTGAGGGGTTTATTTATAGGCATTTTGAGGTTTGGGAAACTTTGCCCCTCCTGGTAGGAATGTATATCCCATACGTCACTAGCTCATGGACTCTTGCTAATATGAAAGAAATTAATTTATCAGGTAAGTTCTTACATAAATTATGTTTTTATGTTATTACAATTAAAAGGCCATTATACACTCATTTTTTTCTTTGCATAAATGTTTTGTAGCTTATTTATAAAGCCCATAAAGTTTGTTTTTTTTAAAAAATGTATAATTTTGCTTATTTTTAAAGAACATTGCTCTGATTTTCAGACTCCTAACCAAGCCCCAAAGTTTTATTTGAATACCGTCAGCTACTTTCTCCAGCTTGCTGCTGTTTGTGTAAAGGGTCTTTTCATATGCAAAAGAAGGGGGAGGGGGCAGTGTCTTATTTCCCACTTGCAGTGGGCTTTCCAGCTACCTTTTCAATAGAGCTAAACTGAAAGCTTCTAAGTACGTTTTTAAACCATTTTATGCTGGATTTTTATATCAGTATCTGTGCATCTTATTCTTTATAGTAGTGTCTATTACATGCAGTTATATGAAAATGAGTGTATACTGTCCATTTAAGTTCATAATAAACACTGTTATTACTATTCTGCATTTTCGTGTGTCTGTTTCCTTTTTCAGTGCTTTTGTGAGACCTACTTTGCGCTGCCCCTGCGCCAGGACAAAACACTTTTACACATATACAGAGATTTTTCAAGCACTTACATGCCTCTTTTTCATATGCACATTGATTTTTCAGTGTATGACTGAGGCTTTCATTTTTTTTCAGAGGAAACAAGATGTAAGTCTCAGGCAATAAATAAGCATCAAAAGTTTAGAAGATCAAAACAAAATTGAAAAAAAATCAGTTGATGTTAATGTGTGGACACTTTCTGTAAAATCAGTTTTACAGAGACAGAGAAGCGCTCAACCATGAATGAACAACAGCTCAGTAGCTTATTCTTTGGTGGGTTTTCACCTGGGAGCAGCCTCTTTTAGCCAATTGTGCTTTTCACTGAGAATTTTCCTGAAGTGCATCAGTCTGATGCCACCTAAAAAGGATAGTCCAGTCCAGAAATACAAGGCAATCCTCATCTGAGCGAGGAAAATGACAACCTAGACAATTGTTTTGGCCTTCTGTGGGCCTTGCCAGTGAGGTGCAGCCATATCTCTTTAGGCACATTGGGCAGGGTGGCCACGTCTGGCTTCCACATCACCCTCTGAATAATTTTCTGAGCGCTATTTGCTACTGCAAACTTGCTGATTATTTACTGTGTGCCCGTAAATGGTGAATTCACCCATAGGTTCATCATATACATATATGTAGAGAGAGAAGTGCTCAACAAAAAATGGACAACATCTCAGTAGCTAGTTCTTTGGCGATCACCACTTAGGAGCAGACTTTTTTAGCCCAGTTATGCCTTTCACAGAGGGGAACTTTATTGAACTACATCAGTCTGACCACCTAAAAATGTTGCTCCAGCCACTTTTAGCATCGAAGATAATTAAAAATGACAATTATAAATAATGAAATGAAACATATTCAAAGTAATACAATAAGGGCACTTGCAAAACTGGTTCATTTAGAAACTTATTGACAAATATAAAATTTGCCTCACTTATGGGATCCACAAAAATACTTTAAAAATACAGGTCCAAGTGATTTAGAACAACTTTAATTTGAAAAGCTGAAAGTAAGCAAGGTGGTTCCAAAGGTAACTTTTCTGAACATATATCATTGGGAAAGTTGTATACAGTATACATAAAGAAAAGCATTTAAAGCAGTGGCAATTTTAGGGGTGCTAAGTGGTGCAATTCCTCCTATGCATTACTGTAGCACCCCAAAATCTCACATGTGTTAAATTTCCTATGTAATGTTTTTTTTTACATGTCCATTGCTCAACGCTGAACAAGGAGATAGATGAAGGAAGGCAAAGGGAATTAAAAAAAAAAACTAAATCTAAGAATAGTTATGAGGATATGAGGTATCCCACCAGTAGCCCTGTTTCTTTAAGCTGTGTGGTCAATTTTTTTTGCACCTGTTATGTTTGGGGAGCACTTAATTAACACTGCAATTAGGAAAGGTGTGTTCTGCAATATTTGAGAAGAAGAGACCTGCAAGCTTTAGGGAGCTCAGTAAATATGGGAGTAACCTTCAACGCTGATAAGCTTCTTTAAGGGCTTTTTGTTTAGAAAAGACCTTGCACATTTTATGTAAATAAAAAGAGATGTCCAAGGATAAGTAATATGCATAAGAATAAGAGACCTGTGACCTGGAGATCTCTGTAAATATAAAGAAGAGAAATTCAAGGTTTAGACACCCGCTGGACAGAAGAGAGCTACAATATCTGGAATTATTGTGAATATGACCGGATGTTTTTGTAGAGACCTATGAGTTTTGGAACTGTTTATATGTTAGAAGTAGTGATGTCGCGAACCTAAAAATTTCGGTTCGCGAACGGCGGACACGAACTTCCGCAACTGTTCGCGAACCGGCTAACCGGGCGAACAGCCATTGACTTCAATAGGCAGGCGAACTTTAAAACCAACAGGGACTCTTTCTGGCCACAATAGTGATGGAAAAGTTGTTTCAAGGGGACTAACACCTGGACTGTGGCATGCACTACTGTTACACCAGATATGACTGGTGGTGGCACTAAGCAAGTAGGCACAGTATATGCTGTGAGTCTGACACACAGGCTGGCAGTGGCAGGCTGGCCTGGCAACTGAAATTAGATTACACTAGCAGACTGATGTAAAAGTTTTTTTTTTTAAATTTACACTAATGTTACACCAGATATGAGTGGTGGCACTTAGCAAGTAGGCACAGTATATGCTGTGAGCCTGACACACAGGCTGGCAGTGGCAGGCAGGCAACTGCTATTAGATTACACTAGCAGACTGATGTAAAAGTTTTTTTAAAAAATTTACACTACTGTTACACCAGATATGACTGGTGGTGGCACTGAGCAAGTAGGCACAGTATATGCTGTGAGTCTGACACACAGGCTGGCAGTGGCAGGCTGGCCTGGCAACTGAAATTAGATTACACTAGCATACTGATGTAAAAGTTTTTTTAAAAAAAATTTACACTAATGTTACACCAGATATGAGTGGTGGCACTGAGCAAGTAGGCACAGTATATGCTGTGAGCCTGACACACAGGCTGGCAGTGGCAGGCTGGCCTCGCAACTGAAATTAGATTACACTAGCAGACTGATGTAAAAGTTTTTTTTTTTTAAATTTACACTAATGTTACACCAGATATGAGTGGTGGCACTGAGCAAGTAGGCACAGTATATGCTGTGAGCCTGACACACAGGCTGGCAGTGGCAGGCTGGCCTGGCAACTGAAATTAGATTACACTAGAAGACTGATGTAAAAGTTTTTTTTTTTTTTAAATTACACTAATGTTACACCAGATATGACTGGTGGTGGCACTGAGCAAGTAGGCACAGTATATGCTGTGAGCCTGACACACAGGCTTTCAGTGGCAGGCAGGCAACTGCTATTAGATTACACTAGCAGACTGATGTAAAAGTTTTTTTTTTAAATTTACACTACGGTTACACCAGATATGACTGGTGGTGGCACTGAGCAAGTAGGCACAGTATATGCTGTGAGTCTGACACACAGGCTGGCAGTGGCAGGCTGGCAGTGGCAGGCTGGCCTGCTGGCAACTGAAATTAGATTACACTAGCAGACTGATGTAAAAGTTTTTTTTTTAAATTTACACTAATGTTAAACCAGATATGAGTGGTGGCACTGAGCAAGTAGGCACAGTATATGCTGTGAGTCTGACACACAGGCTGGCAGAGGCAGGCTGGCCTGGCAACTGAAATTAGATTACACTAGCAGACTGATGTAAAAGTTTTTTTTAATTTTTTTTTACACTAATGTTACACCAGATATGAGTGGTGGCACTGAGCAAGTAGGCATAGTATATGCTGTGAGCCTGACACACAGGCTTTCAGTGGCAGGCAGGCAACTGCTATTAGATTACACTAGCAGACTGATGTAAAAGTTTTTTTTTTAAATTTACACTACGGTTACACCAGATATGACTGGTGGTGGCACTGAGCAAGTAGGCACAGTATATGCTGTGAGCCTGACACACAGGCTGGCAGTGGCAGGCTGGCCTGGCAACTGAAATTAGATTACACTAGCAGACTGATGTAAAAGTTTTTTTTTTTTTTAAATTACACTAATGTTACACCAGATATGACTGGTGGTGGCACTGAGCAAGTAGGCACAGTATATGCTGTGAGTCTGACACACAGGCTGGCAGTGGCAGGCTGGCAGTGGCAGGCTGGCCTGCTGGCAACTGAAATTAGATTACACTAGCAGACTGATGTAAAAGTTTTTTTTTTAAATTTACACTAATGTTAAACCAGATATGAGTGGTGGCACTGAGCAAGTAGGCACAGTATATGCTGTGAGTCTGACACACAGGCTGGCAGAGGCAGGCTGGCCTGGCAACTGAAATTAGATTACACTAGCAGACTGATGTAAAAGTTTTCTCCAACATAGGTGTGTCCGGTCCACGGCGTCATCCTTACTTGTGGGATATTCTCTTCCCCAACAGGAAATGGCAAAGAGCCCAGCAAAGCTGGTCACATGATCCCTCCTAGGCTCCGCCTACCCCAGTCATTCTCTTTGCCGTTGTACAGGCAACATCTCCACGGAGATGGCTTAGAGTTTTTTAGTGTTTAACTGTAGTTTTTATTATTCAATCAAGAGTTTGTTATTTTAAAATAGTGCTGGTATGTACTATTTACTCTGAAACAGAAAAGAGATGAAGATTTCTGTTTGTAAGAGGAAAATGATTTTAGCAACCGTTACTAAAATCGATGGCTGTTCCACACAGGACTGTTGAGAGGAATTAACTTCAGTTGGGGGAACAGTGAGCAGACTTTTGCTGCTTGAGGTATGACACATTCTAACAAGACGATGTAATGCTGGAAGCTGTCATTTTCCCTATGGGATCCGGTAAGCCATTTTTATTACAGACAGTAAATAAGGGCTTCACAAGGGCTTGTTAAGACTGTAGACATTTCCTCAAGTGAGGGGAGTAAGCATGGTACTGCATCATTCCCTCCTTCGTCTACACCAGTCTTGCCCACTCAGGAGGCCCCTAGTACATCTAGCGCGCCAATACTCCTTACTATGCAACAATTAACGGCTGTAATGGATAATTCTATCAAAAACATTTTAGCCAAAATGCCCACTTATCAGCGTAAGTGCGACTGCTCTGTTTTAGATACTGAAGAGCATGAGGACACTGATGATAATGGTTCTGATATGCCCCTACACCAGTCTGAGGGGGCCAGGGAGGTTTTGTCTGAGGGAGAAATTTCAGATTCAGGGAAAATTTCTCAACAAGCTGAACCCGATGTGATTACATTTAAATTTAAGTTGGAACATCTCCGCGCTCTGCTTAAGGAGGTGTTATCCACTCTGGATGATTGTGAGAATTTGATCATCCCAGAGAAACTATGTAAAATGGACAAGTTCCTAGAGGTCCCGGGGCCCCCAGAAGCTTTTCCTATACCCAAGCGGGTGGCGGACATTGTAAATAAAGAATGGGAAAGGCCCGGTATACCTTTCGTCCCTCCCCCCATATTTAAAAAATTGTTTCCTATGGTCGACCCCAGAAAGGACTTATGGCAGACAGTCCCCAAGGTCGAGGGGGCGGTTTCTACTTTAAACAAACGCACCACTATACCCATAGAAGATAGTTGTGCTTTCAAAGATCCTATGGATAAAAAATTAGAAGGTTTGCTTAAAAAGATGTTTGTTCAGCAAGGTTACCTTCTACAACTAATTTCATGCATTGTCCCTGTCACTACAGCCGCGTGTTTCTGGTTCGATGAGCTAGAAAAGGCGATCGATAGTGATTCTCCTCCTTATGAGGAGATTATGGACAGAATCCGTGCTCTCAAATTGGCTAATTCTTTCACCCTAGACGCCACTTTGCAATTGGCTAGGTTAGCGGCGAAAAATTCTGGGTTTGCTATTGTGGCGCGCAGAGCGCTTTGGTTGAAATCTTGGTCAGCGGATGCGTCTTCCAAGAACAAATTGCTTAACATTCCTTTCAAGGGGAAAATGCTGTTTGGCCCTGACTTGAAAGAGATTATCTCTGATATCACTGGGGGTAAGGGCCACGCCCTTCCTCAGGATAGGTCTTTCAAGGCCAAAAATAAACCTAATTTTCGTCCCTTTCGTAGAAACGGACCAGCCCCAAGTGCTACGTCCTCTAAGCAAGAGGGTAATACTTCTCAAGCCAAGCCAGCCTGGAGACCAATGCAAGGCTGGAACAAGGGAAAGCAGGCCAAGAAACCTGCCACTGCTACCAAGACAGCATGAAATGTTGGCCCCCGATCCGGGACCGGATCTGGTGGGGGGCAGACTCTCTCTCTTCGCTCAGGCTTGGGCAAGAGATGTTCTGGATCCTTGGGCACTAGAAATAGTCTCCCAAGGTTATCTTCTGGAATTCAAGGGGCTTCCCCCAAGGGGGAGGTTCCACAGGTCTCAATTGTCTTCAGACCACATAAAGAGACAGGCATTCTTACATTGTGTAGAAGACCTGTTAAAAATGGGAGTGATTCATCCTGTTCCATTAGGAGAACAAGGGATGGGGTTCTACTCCAATCTGTTCGTAGTTCCCAAAAAAGAGGGAACGTTCAGACCAATCTTAGATCTCAAGATCCTAAACAAGTTTCTCAAGGTTCCATCGTTCAAAATGGAAACTATTCGAACAATTCTTCCTTCCATCCAGGAAGGTCAATTCATGACCACGGTGGATTTAAAGGATGCGTATCTACATATTCCTATCCACAAGGAACATCATCGGTTCCTAAGGTTCGCATTCCTGGACAAGCATTACCAGTTTGTGGCACTTCCTTTCGGATTAGCCACTGCTCCAAGGATTTTCACAAAGGTACTAGGGTCCATTCTAGCGGTACTAAGACCAAGGGGCATTGCAGTAGTACCTTACTTGGACGACATTCTGATTCAAGCGTCGTCCCTTCCTCAAGCAAAGGCTCACACGGACATAGTCCTGGCCTTTCTCAGATCTCACGGATGGAAAGTGAACGTAGAAAAGAGTTCTCTATCTCCGTCAACAAGGGTTCTTGGGAACAATAATAGACTCCTTAGAAATGAGGATTTTTCTGACAGAGGCCAGAAAAACAAAACTTCTAAACTCTTGTCAAACACTTCATTCCGTTCCTCTTCCTTCCATAGCGCAGTGCATGGAAGTAATAGGTTTGATGGTAGCGGCAATGGGCATAGTTCCTTTTGCGCGCATTCATCTAAGACCATTACAACTGTGCATGCTCAGTCAGTGGAATGGGGACTATACAGACTTGTCTCCGACGATTCAAGTAAATCAGAGGACCAGAGACTCACTCCGTTGGTGGCTGTCCCTGGACAACCTGTCACAAGGGATGACCTTCCGCAGACCAGAGTGGGTCATTGTCACGACCGACGCCAGTCTGATGGGCTGGGGCGCGGTCTGGGGACCCCTGAAAGCTCAGGGTCTTTGGTCTCGGGAAGAATCTCTTCTACCGATAAATATTCTGGAACTGAGAGCGATATTCAATGCTCTC
The DNA here is from genome assembly GCF_027579735.1 of Bombina bombina. Taxonomy (NCBI): domain Eukaryota; kingdom Metazoa; phylum Chordata; class Amphibia; order Anura; family Bombinatoridae; genus Bombina; species Bombina bombina. The sequence goes on along the minus strand of NC_069499.1, from coordinate 612,373,793 downwards.
AAGGCTTGGCCTCAGCTAGCAAAGGCCAAGTTCATACGGTTTCAATCAGACAACATGACGACTGTTGCGTACATCAACCATCAGGGGGGAACAAGGAGTTCCCTGGCGATGGAAGAAGTGACCAAAATCATTCAATGGGCGGAGACTCACTCCTGCCACTTGTCTGCAATCCACATTCCAGGAGTGGAAAATTGGGAAGCGGATTTTCTGAGTCGTCAGACATTACATCCGGGGGAGTGGGAACTCCATCCGGAAATCTTTGCCCAAATTACTCAATTGTGGGGCATTCCAGACATGGATCTGATGGCCTCTCGTCAGAACTTCAAGGTTCCTTGCTACGGGTCCAGATCCAGGGATCCCAAGGCGACTCTAGTAGATGCACTAGTAGCACCTTGGACCTTCAAACTAGCTTATGTATTCCCGCCGTTTCCTCTCATCCCCAGGCTGGTAGCCAGGATCAATCAGGAGAGGGCGTCGGTGATCTTTATAGCTCCTGCGTGGCCACGCAGGACTTGGTATGCAGATCTGGTGAATATGTCATCGGCTCCACCATGGAAGCTACCTTTGAGACGAGACCTTCTTGTTCAAGGTCCGTTCGAACATCCGAATCTGGTCTCACTCCAGCTGACTGCTTGGAGATTGAACGCTTGATCTTATCAAAACGAGGGTTCTCAGATTCTGTTATTGATACTCTTGTTCAGGCCAGAAAGCCTGTAACTAGAAAAATTTACCACAAAATATGGAAAAAATATATCTGTTGGTGTGAATCTAAAGGATTCCCTTGGAACAAGGTAAAGATTCCTAAGATTCTATCCTTTCTTCAAGAAGGTTTGGAGAAAGGATTATCTGCAAGTTCCTTGAAGGGACAGATTTCTGCCTTGTCTGTGTTACTTCACAAAAAGCTGGCAGCTGTGCCAGATGTTCAAGCCTTTGTTCAGGCTCTGGTTAGAATCAAGCCTGTTTACAAACCTTTGACTCCTCCTTGGAGTCTCAACTTAGTTCTTTCAGTTCTTCAGGGGGTTCCGTTTGAACCCTTGCATTCCGTTGATATTAAGTTATTATCTTGGAAAGTTTTGTTTTTGGTTGCAATTTCTTCTGCTAGAAGAGTTTCAGAATTATCTGCTCTGCAGTGTTCTCCTCCTTATCTGGTTTTCCATGCAGATAAGGTGGTTTTACGTACTAAACCTGGTTTTCTTCCGAAAGTTGTTTCTAACAAAAACATTAACCAGGAGATAGTCGTGCCTTCTTTGTGTCCGAATCCAGTTTCAAAGAAGGAACGTTTGTTGCACAATTTGGATGTTGTTCGCGCTCTAAAATTCTATTTAGATGCTACAAAGGATTTTAGACAAACATCTTCCTTGTTTGTTGTTTATTCTGGTAAAAGGAGAGGTCAAAAAGCAACTTCTACCTCTCTCTCTTTTTGGATTAAAAGCATCATCAGATTGGCTTATGAGACTGCCGGACGGCAGCCTCCTGAAAGAATCACAGCTCATTCCACTAGGGCTGTGGCTTCCACATGGGCCTTCAAGAACGAGGCTTCTGTTGATCAGATATGTAGGGCAGCGACTTGGTCTTCACTGCACACTTTTACCAAATTTTACAAGTTTGATACTTTTGCTTCTTCTGAGGCTATTTTTGGGAGAAAGGTTTTGCAAGCCGTGGTGCCTTCCATTTAGGTGACCTGATTTGCTCCCTCCCTTCATCCGTGTCCTAAAGCTTTGGTATTGGTTCCCACAAGTAAGGATGACGCCGTGGACCGGACACACCTATGTTGGAGAAAACAGAATTTATGTTTACCTGATAAATTACTTTCTCCAACGGTGTGTCCGGTCCACGGCCCGCCCTGGTTTTTTAATCAGGTCTGATAATTTATTTTCTTTAACTACAGTCACCACGGTATCATATGGTTTCTCCTATGCAAATATTCCTCCTTTACGTCGGTCGAATGACTGGGGTAGGCGGAGCCTAGGAGGGATCATGTGACCAGCTTTGCTGGGCTCTTTGCCATTTCCTGTTGGGGAAGAGAATATCCCACAAGTAAGGATGACGCCGTGGACCGGACACACCGTTGGAGAAAGTAATTTATCAGGTAAACATAAATTCTGTTTTTTTAAAAAAAATTTTACACTAATGTTACACCAGATATGAGTGGTGGCACTGAGCAAGTAGGCATAGTATATGCTGTGAGCCTGACACACAGGCTTTCAGTGGCAGGCAGGCAACTGCTATTAGATTACACTAGCAGACTGATGTAAAAGTTTTTTTTTAAAATTTACACTACGGTTACACCAGATATGACTGGTGGTGGCACTGAGCAAGTAGGCACAGTATATGCTGTGAGCCTGACACACAGGCTGGCAGTGGCAGGCTGGCCTGGCAACTGAAATTAGATTACACTAGCAGACTGATGTAAAAGTTTTTTTTTTTAAATTTACACTAATGTTACACCAGATATGAGTGGTGGCACTGAGCAAGTAGGCACAGTATATGCTGTGAGTCTGACACACGCTGACAGGCAGGCAAATGCAATTAGATTACAAAGAAAGAAAAAAAAAAAAAAAAAAAAGACTGATGTTCTAGCCCTAAAAAGGTGAGTCCTTCAGGACTGTAGTTGACACTGAATACACTAGCCTAGCTATCAATTTCCCTATAAAATCAGCAGCAGCTACACTATCCCTCCTCTCACTAAGAATGCAGGATCAGAATGAATCTAAAATGGCTGCAGTCCAGGAGCTGGGAGGGTCTGGGAGGGAGTGTCTGCTGCTGATTGGCTGAAATGTGTCTGCAGACTGTGAGATGTGAGATACAGGGTCAAAATTTACTCAATGATGACGAATAGGGGGCGGATCGAACATCGAATATGTTTGCCCGCCGCGGCGAACGCGAACAAGCTATGTTCGCCGGGAACTGTTCTCCGGCGAACTGTTCGCGACATGACTAGTTAGAAGAAGTCTATTTTATTTTGAAGTATCATCAAAAACAAATATAGCAGCACTTAAAACCAGTCCATAAACAAATAGAATGTTTTGGATTTAAGTGCTGGGGGTTCTGGCATTGACTCCTTATAGTGTGCACTCATCTTTCACTGGTGCTGGAGTAATTCTATAAATATATCACTATACATATAAAGGAGAAACAAATATTTTGTTTTAAAAGAAATTAAGGAGAATCTGCTAATCCTATCATATAATTTACCTACAAAATTACCATAGACTTCAACTGTGAAATTTAAAAAAATAAAGAATAGGAATATATCCCTAATATAGATAATTTAGATAATGGAGACCTGAGGGATTTGCAATGTTCAATACTTATCGACTTATGAACTTTACAAATCTTTGTAAATGTGAACAGACTGATAAAATTTAGAAATCTCTGTATATATGAAGAGCAAACACATATTATTTGAAAAGATCTATAGATGCACATGAATGTATCTGAATGGAAAACCTATGACGTCTTAAAGCTATCTACATATTACAAAAAAGACCAGTAATATTTGTAGTACTTTTTGTCTAGCTGAAAATCATCAGAGGTATAGCAAGTCTCAGAAACATGCTTTCAAATGTTCGGGGAGAATGTGATTATAGAGGTTGCTAAAGTTCTCGACCCATACAACAATCCTAATGTTCTTTGCCCCTAGAGAGACACCTTGGGCAAGATTACATATGCGGTGTTGCCCACAAAAGCCGTCAATGCCGGTTTGTACACGGTTTTGGTATCATATATACAGCGCCTCATATAAATGTGGCACGTATATTTCACCCGTCGCCCGCAATTTTGACTCCCATAAGCTAACAGAACCGCGCGGGAAATAGGTATCACATATTCAGTGCAAGAACTTATGCGGCGAAAATTTAGAAATTTTACTCTATTTTCACCTCGCCACACATAGGCAGGCACAGCAAGCCTTACGCTGAGTATGTGAGCACTGTAACTTCCGTAACAGCCTGAAAATATTAACTAACACCTAACGCATGCGCAATATCTATCTACCTCCTGAAAATAACTAACACCTAACGCATGCACAATATCTATCTACCACCTGAAAATAACTAACACCTAACGCATGCACAATATTTATCTACCTGTCAACCGCAATCCTCCACCACAATAACTAATAAAGTATATGAACCCCTAATCCGCCATTAACCCACATCGCAATAAACCTAATAAAGTATATTAACCCCTAATCCGCCATTAACCCACAACGCAATAAACCTAATAAAGTATATGAACTCCTAATCCGCCATTAACCCCACATTACAATAAACCTAATAAAGTATATTAACCCCTAATCCACCATTAACCCCACATCACAATAAACCTAATAAAGTATATTAACCAATAATCCGCCATTAACCCACATTGCAACAAAACTAATAAAACGATTAACCCCTAATCTGCCAAACCCACACAAAGCAATAATCCTAATAAATCTATTAACCCCTAATCTGCCAAACCCCCACAACTCATATAACTAATTAAATTACTAAGCCTCCTAACCTAACACCCCCTGAATTAACCCTAATTACCTAAATTAAAAAATACTATATTATAATTAAAATAAAAAGCTAACATTACTTAAAAATAAAAAATAAAAATTTAAATTAATCTAAGATTACAAAAAATAAAAAAAGTCTAACATTACATAAAATAATAAACCAAATTATAATTTTTTTTTAAAACCTAATCCCTATGAAAATAAAAAGCCCCCCCCCCGATAAAAACACCCCCTAATCTAATGCTAAACTACCAATAGCCCTTAGGGCATTGCCCTAAATTAAACAGCTCTTTTCTTTAAAAAAATACTAAGTCCCCCCTCTAACAGTAAAACCCCCCAAAATAAAAAAAAATAAAACTAAAAAATCCTAAACTACCCATTGCCCCTAAAGTGGCATTTGTATGAGCATTGCCCTTAAAAGGGCATTCCGCTTTTTTGCAAACAGCTCTTATACTGTCCATTAAAATAAAAAAGCCCTAATCTAACCCCCCCCCCAAAAAAAACCTAACACTCACTAACCCTAGGAAATCTACTCAGTTCCTGAAGTTCAGACATCCATCTTCATCCAGGAGGCGAGAAGTCTTCTTCCAGGCGGCGCCATCTTCCTCTATCGCGGGGGCATCTTCTATCTTCATCCTGGTGGCGCGGAGCTGTGGCGGTGCGGAGCTGTCCAGGACCGGCGGCGACATCCAGCGCAGAACGTCCTCTTCATGCGATCGACTAACTGATTTGAACAACAAATAGGATTTAAGCAGCTCTCATCCTATTGGCTGATTTGAATTTATGAGCCAATATAAAAGGGGTACCTTGCATTCAAGCTTCAGTGTGTGGCAGTCGATCGTTATATTTTAAATTTAATTTAAAGGGGGGTATTAGGTTTAGTATTAGGGATGTTGGGGCCAGCGGTTTAGGGGTTAGTAGGGTTATTATAGTAGTAGCGATGTGGAGGGGCGGCTGTTTAGGGGTTAATAGCTTTATATAGTGTTGGCTATGTGGATGGGCGGCAGATTAGGGGTTAATAAATTTAATATGGTATTTGCGATGCGGGAGGGTGGCGTTTTAGGGGTTAATAGGTAGTTTATGTATGGGTGTTAATGTACTTTGTTACAGTTTAGTCATGAGTTTTGTGAAAGATTTTTGTTTTGCAAAATCCATAGCTACAGGTCCCAGATCGCGGAATGGATCGCGGCGGTAAAGACCATAACTCAAGCATTTTAGCCGGAAAGCACAACCTGTAATACGAGTGCGGAATGGTGAGTGGCGTTACAGGCTAAAATGCTTGTATACCGCTGCGACTTGAAATACCGGAGACCTGCTATTGCACACGCAATGGCCAATTTTTCAGAGGTATAGCCGTACCGCACCATACCGCAAAACTTTTAGTCTAGGTCATTGGTAGTTTATTTTTAGTTTAGAGGGTTAGTTTATTTTGAGGTGGCTTTTTTGTTTTTATAGGCGTATTAGATTAGGTTTAATTTTTATTATTTTGGATAATTAGTGTTTTTTAATTTTTCATAATTTTAGTGTTTTTTTGTAATGTTAGGTTTTTCTATTTTTTTGTAGTTTTTGTAGTGTTAGGATTTTTTAATATTGTAATGTAATTTTTTTATTTTTATTTTATTTTATTTTTTAAAATAGTAATGTTAGGTTAATTTATAGTTTAATCTTAGGATTTTTTTATTTCACAGGTAAGTTTTTATTTATTTGAAGGTAGTTATATTGTAAGTTTAAATTAAAGTTAGGGGGTGTTAGGTTTAGGGGTTAATAGTTTAATTTAGTGTGTTGTGATGTGGGGGCCGGCGGTTTAGGGGTTAATAGATTTATTATAGTAGTAGCGATTTGGGGGGGCACCGGTTTAGGGGTTAATAGGTTTATTATAGTAGTAATGATGTGGGTGGGCGGCGGTTTATGGGTTAATAGGTTTATTATAATATTTGTGATGCGGGGGTGGCGCTTTAGGGGTTAATACTTTATTTTAGTGATGGCAATGCGGGTGGGCGGCGGATTAGGGTTTAATACTTTAATTTAGTGTTGGCGATGTGGGTGGGTGGTGGAATAGGGCATAACAGGTTTTATATAATATTTACGATGCTGGGGATGGCAGATTAGGGGTTAATAGGGTAGTTTATGGTTGTTAGTGTACTTTGTAACATTTTTGTTATGAGTTTTGTGAAACATTTATGTTTTGCAAAATCCATAACTACTGATCTCAGATCGCGTTATAGCCGGACCGCACAACCTGTACGGAAGACCTCAAAATTCCACACTCAAAAGTCATTTTTTGAGTGCGGAATGGAGAGTTGTGTACAGGCTAAAATGCTAGTGGTAAAGCCGTACCACCGCGACTTGTAATACGGGAGACCTACATATTCCGCTTGCAATGGTCAATTTTTTAGCGGTATAGCCGTACCGCAACACTTGTAATCTTGGTGATTGTTTGCATAACAAAATATTTTAAATATGACGTATTAATAATTTAACACTTTCTAAAAGCCTATAATTTAGTTTCTTGTTATATCCTAAAATGAGACTTCCAATTATGTGATTGAATATGCAAATTAGTCCAAACTATAAAATATTTGTCGTGCTGGGCATGGTACAAGCATACTGTAATATAAGGATTCCTGGAAATATCTTTGTGACGCTTCAGGAATGCTGCAGCAGCATCAGCGTCATAATGAGGAAAATGTCAGCATAAGATACATTAAACTGCAAAACTTTCCTCCACTGTTGACAGGGCCCTCATGCTGCTGTAGGAAAAATCAATTCCTATGACTTTACAAAGATCATGTTGGCCTTCCCATTCTCTCTACAAATATCTTCATTTAAATATCAACCTTTCAAAAAAGAGCATATCATATTTTACCTGCATGCTAAGATACCTTTCAATTATTATTTTTAATTGTGCTTCCACTCCCACCAGAGAGGAGGAATCATATTTAAGTATGGGAATATTTACCTGTGCCATCAACAATCTACATAGTGATCTGTAAAATCGGTCAGGAGGTGACTAAGAACATGGCTCCACCAGGCTCTTCAAGAGTAGAGTGTACCTGAACTGCACTTGATTTGCAAAACCTTGTAAATTGTGCTAAGAAAATATAATTGTTAAGTGATTTTGACTTATGCTATGAGTTGTGTCCCTTTAAATTTAAATGTGTCTGTGGTAGTCATGGTTGCATAATGAATTTACAAAACTATTGTCTCACCATGGAGGGTGTGGAGTGCAGTGAGATTCACCCATAGAAAATAACTTTGTCCTCTTAGTTTGTATTCTGATGGACACTTCTCCAACATAACAACATGAGATTTCCTAGTGGGCCACAAGTTAGTGGGGTTGAGCTGCCTGTGAGGCTGTGTGGGCAGGAAGTGCTCTGCTTAATCACTTTGAGCAGGTCATTTACCGACCTATTCAACAGAGGGTCCTGGTGCAATATTTTGTTTGGGCCCTTAAAGGGACAGTCTAGTATAAATTAAACTTTCATTATTCAGATAGGACTTTTCATTTTAATCAACTTTCCAATTTACTTTTATCATCAAATTTGCTTTTTTCTCTTGGTATTCTTAGTTTAAACTAAACATAGGTAGGATTATATGCTAATTTCTAAGCCTTTGAGGGCTGCCTCTTATCACATGCTTTTTAAATCTCTTTTCAAGACAGAAAGTACATGTGGGCCATATAGATAACACTGTGTTCAGGCACAGGGGGTTATTTAAGATTTAGCACAAAACAATGCTAAATTTAAGACAATAGATAATAAACAGTCACAGTCATGTGATCGGGGGCTGGAAGAAGGTTTCTAGATACAAGGTAATCACAGAGGTAAAAAGTATATTAATATAACTTTGTTGGTTATGCAAAACTGGTGAATGGGTAATAAAGGGATTATCTATCTTTTAAAACAATAACAATTCTATAGGGACTGTCCCTTTAAAGTAAGCACTAGTAAAAATATACATGCTGCTGTTTATAATGTTTTTGAGGATAGATAGATGGACCTGGAACCTGCACTTATAAAAGGCTTGCCTGCATTAGTATTGTACACGTTCTGCACATGCCTATGTATAGACTAGCTGCTATGGGCCCCCCAGCACTTGGCCCTGGTGCACCCAGGACCGGCTTTACCATTAGGCAGAGTAGGCATGTGCCATAGAGGGCACCGGTCTCTCTACTCCATATGGCTTTTCTGCACACCTCTGCAGCTCTGCCCTGACTCACCATAGTAGATAATAACTTTGCCCTAAACAAAGATGGCCACCACGCTGGCCAGTCCCGTCATAGAGGCCCATTTATCAAGCTCGTTGTGGGCCCGTGTTACTCACCAGAAACAGCAGTTATGAAGCAGCGGTCTAAAGACCGCTGCTCCATAACCCTGTCCGCCTGCTCTGAACAGGCAGACAGGAATCGCCACAATTCAACCCGAATGAGTATGATCGGGTTGATTGACACCCCACTGCTTGCGGTCGATTGGCCGCGAGTCTGCAGGGGGCGGCGTTGCATCAGCAGCTCTTGTGAGCTGCTGGTGCAATGTTGAATACGGAGAGCGTATTGCTCTCCGCATTCAGCGAGGTCTTGAGGACCTGATCCACACTGTCAGATCAGGTCCGCAAGACCTTTGATAAATAGGCCTCCTATTCTCCAGTGAATGCAGACAGAGCAGCCAGAGCGGCCTGAGAGTAAGTGTGTGGGGGTTGGTTCTTTTATAGGGAGTGACAGTGAGTGACTATTTGTGCGCTATTACAAAGTGCACAGTTGGCATGTGTCAGCTGCAGCGGCTGTCAAAATCAAAATGCCAGATTGTACAGTCAGAGGGCAGTCTTTCATATAAAATACCATAGGTATGAATATTATTGCTAAAATGCACAGGATAAACACAGTCTAGAGAAACTGCACTTTTCGTGTATAAATTATATTATTGTTCTGACTGGAATCTCATCATAATGGGCAAATACTGTCTGGAGTGTTTTGTTATAGATCATAGACTGCCTTTTATGTTGCAAAATTAGCAGCTACTGTAAAAAAAAAATCATTATTCTCTTAAGTTTTAGGCTGTATCTATAGGTTCATACTTGTTAACTGGGAGCAGGTGGGGGGCGTTTTAGATTTTGGTGCCTACAGGTCCCTGGGCATTAAATCCTGCCCTGGGTGCACCTACTGCACTCATGGTAGTTCCGTCCCTGGAGCAGGTCTAGGCAGGGGCTCCTTGCTGCACCTTCTGTAAGTGATCGTTATTAATGCTGACTCTGAAAACTTAAAACTTCTACAAATCAGAAAAAAAAAAACAGTTCATCTATAGTAAGTAAAGAGCTACACCTGATTCAGGGGGATTACTTGGCTATTACTGTAGATTATTTATTTATTTTTTTGCACTTTTTCATTATTTAGTCTGACACTAATCTTTTTTGGACTGTGTATAGGAATGGTGTATCGTCTGCAGCTTACTGATTTTAGTATACGTTTTAATTATACACTGCTTCCTACACACAGTGCTAAAATATGAAGATTATTTTCAGTAGTCCTCCCCTGTACCTCTGCTCCCCAACATCTCATTGTGAGCCCAGGCTGACTAGGACAGTGGATCTAAGGTAGTTTGATCACTTCAATTGTGTGTCTCACTAAGTACTCAGCTGAGTACTGCAATAGCGTAATCTACATCTGAAAAGAATGGGTTAGAAGATGGTTTATTTAAACTTTACTGCAATAGTGCAATGATGGTTCACTTTTTATGGTCTTTTGAAGGAATCTTAAAGGGACAGTTTACAAGAGAATTGTTATTGTTTTAAAAGATACATAATCCCTTTATTTCCCATTCCCAGTTTTGCATAACCAACACAGTCATATTAATATACTTTTTACCTCTGTGATTACCTTATATCTTAGCATCTTCTGAAAGCCCCCTGATCACTTGACTTTTTATTTATTATCTATTGACTTGCATTTAGTAGTGTGTTGTGCTAAATCTTAAATAACTCCTCGGACATGAACACAATGTTTTCTATATGGCCCACATGAACTAGCAGTCTCCTGTTGTGAAAAGCTAATAAAAAAGCATGTGATAAGAGGCTGACTATATTGGCTTAGAAACAGGCAGACATTTAGAGGTTTAAATGTTATAAAGTATATTAATATAACAATGTTGGTTGTGCAAAGCTGGGGAATGGGTAGTAAAGGCTTTATCTATCTTTTTAAACAATAACAATTTTAGTGTAGACTGTCCCTTTAATGATTGTTAATGGTAGCATTGTTTTAAATACATTTGCACATTTATTATTTGTTTAATTGCACACTCATACATTTGACTAGTTATCAAGTCTGTTTTCTGTTCACTGGTACTTATTCTAAAGTAAGTTTTATTATCATTTGTATAATAAAGGTACTTTTATTTAAGTTATTTTCTAAAGAAGTTCAGAATTAATGAATGGGTAAGGCAGCCATCTTGGGTGTGCCCAATAGAGTGTCATCTGGAGTGTGCACCTGCACGGGAGATATAATAAGGCAGCATGACCTCAGCTACCAATGTTATGCAGATGACACACAAATATACATCTCCTTCAAGCCAAACTCAAATGTTCCGGTAGAAACAGTTAATAAATGTCTTGCTGATCTCTTGGAATGGGTGAATGCCAGTTGGTAGAAAGTAAACCCAGACAAAGCAAAAGTACTTGTGATGGGTACAGATAGTAAGATAACTAAGCTGCAACAAGATCAACAAATTGGTCTAGAAAGTGGAGGATCGAAACTACAATCAAATCTTGTGTTATGCTTCACAGTGAACTTTCCCTGAAACATCATATATCAGCCACAGTACAAGCCTCATTCTTTCATTTAAAGAATAGAGCCAGGATCAAGCACCTGATATACCTTGGGGCCCATTTATCAAAGGGCTTGCGGACCTGATCCGACACTGCGGATCAGGTCCGCAAGACCTCGCTAAATGCGGAGAGCAATACGCTCTCCACATTTAACATTGCACCAGCAGCTCACAAGAGCTGCTGGTGCAACGCCGCCCCCTGCTGACTCGCGGCCAATCGGCCGCCAGCAGGGAGCTGTCAATCAACCCGATCGTATTCGATCGGGTTGATTTCCGGCGATTCCTGTCCGCCTGCTCAGAGCAGGCGGACAGGGTTATGAAGCAGCGGTCTTTAGACCGCTGCTTCATAAGTTGTGTTTCTGGCGAGTCTGAAGACTCGCCAGAAACACGGCCCTTCAAGCTCCATACGGAGCTTGATAAATGGGCCTGCTTGTGTAAAGCGTTTTGAGTCCATCTCGAAAAAAATTATTTGATGTTATTATTATTTATTCAATATTTTTTAAAGCTCGCTTTTTCAATTATGTTCTTTTAGGAAGCTTTTCCTCTGATTCAGGGCCAGATTACGAGTGGAGCACAAACGTTTGTGTGTGAGCGATAAGGGGTTTATCATGGGTGTTTGTGCTCATTGGACTTACCGCTGGTATTATACATGGAAAGTAAATGCAATCGCTTGACCGCAATCTCGATTTACGTTAGAATAATTACTGCAACTTCAGAGCTCTGGTTAACTGTTTTGCAAAGCAAAAACGTTGCACAAAACACATCAAAATACATTACATAGTATAGTTACACTTATAATAACACCATCTAATAAAAATTATTTAATAAAAAATATTTCACTAAAAAAATAATAAAGACTAAAACATATGAGGTCTCAGGTGTTAGAAAAAAGGCAACAAAGGGCTGAAATATAGACATACATACATATCTAAAGATGGATATGTATGTGTATGTATATGTCTATATACAGTATGTGTATTTATGTATTATATGTGTGTATATATGTATTTACAGATATATACACATATATATATATAAACACATAAATACATATGTACATATATATATATTGGAGCCCTTTGCAGTTAAGTAGATGAAACCATATAAAAGCATATTTATGCAATATTCATACTTAAAGGTACATGAAACCCAAAATTTTCTTTCATGATTCAGATAGAGAATACAATTTTAAACAACTTTCTAATTTACTTCTATTATCTAATTTGTTTCATTCTCTTGGTATCATTTGTTGAAGGAGCAGCAATGCACTAATGGTTTCTAACGGAACTCATGGTTGAGCCAATCACAATCGAGATATATATGCAGCCACCAATCAACAGCTAGAACCTAGATTCTCTGCTGCTCATGAGCTTGCCTAGATAAACCTCTCAGCAAAGGATAACAAGAGAAGGAAGCAAATTAAATACTAGAAGTAAATTGGAAAGTTGTTTAAAATGTGTATGCTCTGTCTAAATCATGAAAGAAAAAATTTGGGTTTCATGTCCTTTTAATAAAGGTTTTAACCATGTATTTACTCTAAATATTTCACATTCCAATGTTCTGCACATATGGGAATATGTTCTATGTATTTAGAAATAGATATTCCTATATATATCTGTATATATCTATACCTATATAATCATCTATATATATATATTGTACAAAATTAACATCAGATAGATGTAGAAATATTTATTTATAAATAAATAGAACATATTCTGTTATGTGAAGAACATTGGAATGTGAAATATTAATATTTTCATGACGGGTTAGTGCACATGAGAATATGCGATCAGGTTTGCGCAAGAGTGGGGTGATAATTTTTCCCCCAGTTATTTTTATCCATTGACCGCTATGGGTGAATATGTGAACGCGCATGCAATATTGTAAATTCAGCTTTTTGCGCTCATCGGGTAAGCGTGCAAGCAAAAACAGTTTACTTTCAACTCATAGGGGCATATTTATCAAGCTCCGTATGGCTCGCCAGAAACACAAGTTATGAAGCAGCGGTCTAAAGACCGCTGCTCCATAACCTGTCCGCCTGCTCTGACAGGGTTGATTGACACCCCCTGCTAGCGGCTGATTGGCCGCGAATCTGCAGGGGGCGGTATTGCACCAGCAGTTCACCAGAACTGCTGGTGCAATGATAAATGCAGAGAGCGTATGCTGTCAGCATTTATCGATGTGCAGCAGACATGATCCGCAATATCGGATCATGTCCGCTCACATCATGATAAATAGGCCCCATAGAATGAACACAACCTGACGCACGTAAAAAGCTTACTTCTAGTGTAGTTATAATACTTGAGCGGGAGCGATAATTAGCGCTCCATTTGTAATCTGGCCTAAAACGGTACACATAAATATTTTTGTATAGCTGTGCAATTAACTCCTCTTCTCGCTACACAGTCATCCAAAATGCTACCTCTTGTGCCTAAAATGTGCTATATATATTTAAATATAGTTAACTCCAACTGGAATATTAGTTGTGTGAACTTGACATATTTAAATGATTCTAAAAGCTGTCATTAAGTTTTGATAATATCCTGGTTCACAAAGTTTCTCACGTTTTGGATAATAAAGTAATTCTCCTTCTGTAGAATGGATGCTAAATTTGTTTGGATATTTGCTCCAGCAAATGGTACTGCTGTTGTTTGGAGCATACACGGGTATGTCTGCTTCTGATTAGCATATCATTAATATTTCTTAGCGTTAGTTAAACTACATACTTCCCAACATTTGTGTCTGGGTATCAGGGATTCAACATCGCTGTTTTATGGGAGGAGTCGTGATGGGAGGCGGTAGGGTAATGGGTGGTTTGTGGGTGGTATTGTGGCTTTGTCTGGGCAGTCAGTGGGTGTGCCTGGACAGTCAGTGTCTGTGTGTTCCACAGGTGGGGCTAAGGGAAAATCTGTAAATAAGGACATATGGCTGTCTCAGAGGGGCAGAGCTCAGGGACTGTACCTTAAAAATAGGGACAGTTGGGAGGTCAACTAAACTCCCTTGTAAACTCCTTGTTGCTTCCAACCCAAAACTTGAAATCATTGTCTATTGTGATATCATGATTTGTGTTTTGAAATTTGTGATTTGTGTTTTGAAATTTAACCAGCATATTCCTCAATATGTACGTTCTGAAAAAAAATATTGAGAGGAGTTTCCCACTAATCCCTTGAAGAAAATGTGATGTGTGCATTCTACATGATGAGATATAGGGCTGGTGTTCAGTTTTTGCAGGGCTGCTTTTTATGCCCATACACCACAGATCATAATGTGCACTGATGAGGGAAACATTTCTTACCTAGGGCAGAGACCTTGGCACACATGATTACATTTATTAAGAACTATTTTGTATAAAGCAAATAAAACATAATTTCAGCAATAGTCTGATCATTGACTGCAATTAGCACAGTTTGTACAGACCTCTTGTCACTCTACACCTTTTTTTCCTCACACTCCCATAAACGGATTAGGCCGATAATTAATTTAACAAAGCATGCCAATAGATTCTAAGAATTAATTTTATAATAAGAGGTTAATGATGCAGAGTTTTCATGCCAAGCAAATTATTATATAGAAATAAGCCTAGTCAACATAAATAAAAACAATTTTGTTCCCTGAATTCTCAGAAAGGATTTTACAATGTCTGGGCTTTCACTAAAAGATTTTTAAATATTTAAATACTGATTATTGTCTGTAATATATTAGCAATCAACACTGTTTGTTTATAGACTCCATAACAAAAAAAGTAACATATTAATATGGAATGACAAACCAGAAAAGCAGGACACATCTAGTAAGACAATGAGATTGTGATTAACAAGGACATTTTTACAACATAGGCAATGGCCCAGACTAAATAATATTAATAGCTGCACAGAATAAATCAATACTAAAAAACTCTCTGCGCTACACAACCCCCAAACATGTGAATCACAGAAAAGAGCACAACTATTTCCAGATGAAGAATAATGTAACTAAAATGTTTAACAAGTAATTTTAACACTATAGGTCATAACTCATATAAAACGCTCCGTAAAGGAACTCTTGCCCCAGGTTAATATTGCAGTCCCGGTGAGAGTCTCTATACAAAATATTTCTTTCCCAAAGTCAAGAGTTCAAACATAGATAAGAGGGTCTCACCATAATATCCCCTCGCTGTTGGTAAGGTGTAAATGGGCAAAAGATGTTACCCGCTTTCAAAGGAACACGAGATTCCTGTAACAGAAAATCAGACCAGCCGTTATGCTCCACGTTCCAAACTGCCGCACTAGCGAGCCGGGTGATGACGTCACTCAGTGTCGACCTACGGAATCAGAGGTGCTGCCTTTCAGAAGCTGGGCTCTTCTCTCCTCAGCCAACGAATACGTGCAACATAGAAAGGAAACAGAAAAGCGCAACCTCGATTCAAGCGATTTTAATGATGGATTCACAGATACAACACAAGGTAAGAATTGCACTTACCAAATAACAATTAAAAACATGCACATAAAAAGTAAAGATGGTCTTCACAGGATCAACAGGGTACACCGGTTTAATTCGCCACGTCCCACCAGGTGAATTCCGGATCCCAGTACTCCTCCAAACCTGTGATGACTATTTAGAGTCCATATATGTATATCAATTATACATTTAAAGTATTGCAAACACCTCAACGCGTTTCCCCTGTCTAGCGGACAGGCTTTCTCAAGAGGAACAATGGTTATGATCTCTCCCCATAATGTGACCATTTAACTATGAAGTAATTACCTATAATTGGCAAACTGTGTGTCAGCTACCTTTAAACACTCCTCTAAATACAACAAGGTTTTTAAAGTACCAGCATTGTCAATTGCACTTTCATGTTTACAATACAAATCTATACATGCTTTAAACATATAATACATAATAGGAATAACTATAATTGTATCCCTATATGAAAAAACTAACATTTAAAACTTTACTAGTATGATGACCCTAAATAGACCTAAATGCATACAAAAAAATAAATATATATAATGTTAAATACATATAAAAAATTCCTAAAAATATTTTTAAAAGATTTAAAAAGATAAAAAAAGGGGGGGGGGGTGGCTAAAAGCATCTTATAGCTACTTTGCACCTGCTAATCTGTATACACAAAGTATTTAGAACATACATACATACATACATTAAAAACTGCATGATATACTACATATGAGCTGCCACATCAATATCAATATTTAATCCCAAAGGGGCTAGAGAATTAATTTTATAAATCCAAAAAGTTTCAAGCTTTCGAAGTTTTAGAAGTCTATCACACTCTTTGGGGGATACCCAGTCAATTACTTGAATTTTTAGACTGCTAGGGTCACAGTTGTGAACTTCCATAAAATGCCTTGGTACGCTATGTTTATTAATTTTTTCTTTAATATTATAGATGTGCTCATACAGTCTTCTTTTTATTTTCCTTTTCGTGCGGCCTACATACAATAGGCCACACCCACATTCTAAAAGGTACACTACAAAAATTGAGTTGCAGTTACTTCTAACTTTAATATCAAATGTTTTAGTTTTTGCGGAGTCTTGGAATGTCACTGCTTTGTTTATGTGTTTACACATTAGACAATTCACTTTTCCACATTTAGAAGTTCTCTTACTATTTTCTAACCAGTTTTTACTATTTATTGTGATATCTTTCTGTTCATTTATTGTCTTTAATCTACTGGGGGCTAAAATGTTTTTGAGGTTTTTTCCTTTTTTAAAAGTAACTATGGGTTGTTCCCCTATTTGGCTCCCCAGTATAGGGTCCGCTTTAAGGATGGGCCAGTGTTTTCTCAAGATGTTTTTTATTTTGTTTGAACCTTCATTGTATGTGGAAATAAATCGGATTGGTGTTTCAACTTCAACTTTTGGTTTTTCAACTTCTATTCAACTATTGAAGAAATAGCCCCTGAAAAACCAAAAGTTGAAGTTGAAACACCAATCCGATTTATTTCCACATACAATGAAGGTTCAAACAAAATAAAAAACATCTTGAGAAAACACTGGCCCATCCTTAAAGCGGACCCTATACTGGGGAGCCAAATAGGGGAACAACCCATAGTTACTTTTAAAAAAGGAAAAAACCTCAAAAACATTTTAGCCCCCAGTAGATTAAAGACAATAAATGAACAGAAAGATATCACAATAAATAGTAAAAACTGGTTAGAAAATAGTAAGAGAACTTCTAAATGTGGAAAAGTGAATTGTCTAATGTGTAAACACATAAACAAAGCAGTGACATTCCAAGACTCCGCAAAAACTAAAACATTTGATATTAAAGTTAGAAGTAACTGCAACTCAATTTTTGTAGTGTACCTTTTAGAATGTGGGTGTGGCCTATTGTATGTAGGCCGCACGAAAAGGAAAATAAAAAGAAGACTGTATGAGCACATCTATAATATTAAAGAAAAAATTAATAAACATAGCGTACCAAGGCATTTTATGGAAGTTCACAACTGTGACCCTAGCAGTCTAAAAATTCAAGTAATTGACTGGGTATCCCCCAAAGAGTGTGATAGACTTCTAAAACTTCGAAAGCTTGAAACTTTTTGGATTTATAAAATTAATTCTCTAGCCCCTTTGGGATTAAATATTGATATTGATGTGGCAGCTCATATGTAGTATATCATGCAGTTTTTAATGTATGTATGTATGTATGTTCTAAATACTTTGTGTATACAGATTAGCAGGTGCAAAGTAGCTATAAGATGCTTTTAGCCACCCCCCCCCCCTTTTTTTATCTTTTTAAATCTTTTAAAAATATTTTTAGGAATTTTTTATATGTATTTAACATTATATATATTTATTTTTTTGTATGCATTTAGGTCTATTTAGGGTCATCATACTAGTAAAGTTTTAAATGTTAGTTTTTTCATATAGGGATACAATTATAGTTATTCCTATTATGTATTATATGTTTAAAGCATGTATAGATTTGTATTGTAAACATGAAAGTGCAATTGACAATGCTGGTACTTTAAAAACCTTGTTGTATTTAGAGGAGTGTTTAAAGGTAGCTGACACACAGTTTGCCAATTATAGGTAATTACTTCATAGTTAAATGGTCACATTATGGGGAGAGATCATAACCATTGTTCCTCTTGAGAAAGCCTGTCCGTTAGACAGGGGAAACGCGTTGAGGTGTTTGCAATACTTTAAATGTATAATTGATATACATATATGGACTCTAAATAGTCATCACAGGTTTGGAGGAGTACTGGGATCCGGAATTCACCTGGTGGGACGTGGCGAATTAAACCGGTGTACCCTGTTGATCCTGTGAAGACCATCTTTACTTTTTATGTGCATGTTTTTAATTGTTATTTGGTAAGTGCAATTCTTACCTTGTGTTGTATCTGTGAATCCATCATTAAAATCGCTTGAATCGAGGTTGCGCTTTTCTGTTTCCTTTCTATGTTGCACAGAATAAATAATATTAATAGATGCGAGAACTAACCTTTTAAATCCATCAGTGTTGTTTGGTTTTATATGGGGCTGATCTTTTTTATAGTGGAGATTTGCAGAATTTTCAAGTGGAAGACCAAATCAGATTTTATTCTCTCACATTACCTGTTTGTATTAAAAAAAAAAAATGATTCAGGGTGAAACTGCAGGGTTGTCCTAGTACTGATCTGAAAAGTTCCTTGAGTATTCATTTTGTACGCTATTTGTATTTGATTATGTATTATGGTAGTGGATATAGATATTATGTATGCACATTTGCCACTTAATTTTCATTGCATAGGTAACCTTGTGGTTGTTATGACAACACAAGTGGCACAATATGAAATGTATAGGTTGCTGTGATGATGCACATATGAAAGTTTGAGGTATTTATCATGTTTACTATTAGTAGTTTACACTGTGCTGATTTTCACACTATTGTTAATATGATGCTTCTTTCTGATTTTTATATATTATTATTTTGTTTTTGCTGCAGCCTGTTTATTGATGGAACGTAGAGTTCCTTGCCAAAATACCTATCATTAGAGAAGGAGGTTAAATTTAGCAAAGCCTTTTTTTCTTAGAGGTCAGTGCTGTTTGCCATCACCCTGTGATACACACTCATTTTACAATTTATTTTATGAATAAAGAATATTTATGTCATTAGGTCACTTTGCTCAAGCATGGGACTGGGATTGGTTCATATTGCTCCTATCTGACTGAAACTTTTGAGATTCCTGGGGATGTTGGAATGAAGCTATACTGCGGAATTTCTTATTGCAGAAGCTCATGATGAAGTTCTATAATTTGAAAGACATCTAAGCTCAGCTTATTATATAAACAAAACATTGGCTAAATTTGAATGAAACTAATATCTCACAGAACAACTCACCTCAACATCCCAACTCAAAAATTGCAGAATTTATAAAGATTTGTACCTGTCTCTTTTTTAACAGACATAAATTGTGCTTCACCTTTTATTGTAATCAGAGTAGCAGCATCTATCTAAAAATAATTTACCTCTCAAGCATAGAGTTCCACCATGAAGGACAGCGACATCACAAAAATGTCTTCAAAGCAGAACAAAATAATAAAACCAACAAATTATCTCTAGAAAACAGTCTTCTATACGTACTAAAGAAACAAAAAACACAGAGAAATTAAAGAAAAATTAATATGGTACAACCTTATCAGCTTTGAAATAGTGAGACAAGACTGCAAAAAGGAGAAACTTCACAAGATCATTACAGTCTTTATGAATTCCTCATGCTAGGCCGAGGCCTAGGTGGAAAATCCCCACCAAAGCTGTAGAATACCCCAGGATGCCCACAACAATACTTTTTTTTCTAGCAGTATGAAAATATTTTACAACTTTTATAACTATAAATATTTACAATAGAAACAAAAGAAAAGAAGGGGCTCCTCATAGCGTAGCCATATATCAGATAAAAGATGATGTTGCAAATGGTGGAAAATCACTCAGATTTGATGTTGGCACCAAATGCTGGGGTGCAAGAAAAGCAGGCTGACATTCACAGCGGTCAACTCGCTGTTTCACAGGTAATGGTATCACTGGTTTCAGATCCTTCTGGATACCGTCTCCTTCCCTGTAATGAGACTCTCCTTCAGTGTGGCGCGATTCACTCAATAGTGCATTACAGGAAATCCACTGTGACTATGGATCCTTTATGAAATCTCCAATTTTGAGTATATGCAATAGAAGATACCTCAATAATAAAGCTGGATTGACTTACTAACAGCTCTGCAGCCTCAACAGTTATTACCATACTGTGTTTATAAATGTCATTCAAAAGTGTTGTGTTTGTAATTATTGTTTTTGCACATTTCTTATTTGATGTGCGAGATGTAATGTATAGGTCAACTCACGCAACTATTTATGTTAATGACTGAAGTACCCTTTCAGCAAAATGAAAGAAAAGATAGGCAAAGCAAGGATCAGTGAGTTTATCTTGCCTTCACAGTGAGGTCCATTGGCAACCTCAGGAGCCTCTAAAAATCTAGCTCATTGTCCAGTGACCTTTAGATGCTATGATGAGATTTTTACATCTTGAAAAAAAAACAGCCAAGTAAAGTTTTAACTCAGTAACAGTCATCAGAGAAGAGCCATTTAGCTGACCTGCTCCTATTCCTATATATTTCCTGTAGACTCTTCCTTTCCACTCTTCTAGTTTCTATATTGTATGTAGCTGTTTCACTAGTAGGGGGAAATTTAATAAGCAGTGGATGCTGCTTTCTCCGCCCAAAGTTTCTGGCTTGCTGGAAACTTAAGTTAAGAAGCAGTGGTCGTAAAAACGCTGCTCCTTAACTCGTCCGCAACTGCAATCATCCTGAGTCTATACGATTGGGATGATTGACACCCCCTGCTATTGGCCGATTGGCCGCATGTGCAGGGGGCAGCATTGCAAAAGCATTTCACAAGAAATGCTTGTGCAATGTTAAATGCCGACAGCGTATGCTGTCGGCATTTAGCGATGTCGGGCTACAGCAAATCATGTCTGCTGGACATTTAATAAATTGATCCCCAGGTCTCTTCTTTTTTCATTGAATCAGCTGGTGAAGCTGGAGAGATCACCCATTGTCTTGAGTGGCCTCATTTAAATCTCAAGGTCCTGCTTTTGTATAAAAATATAATTTATTTAGCTCTCCAGATCACGTGTTGGAGATCTAATGCTTCTCTATAAGACTTGACCAAATCAGATGCAGCACCATTGTCAGCAATAACCTAGCTGGACTATTTAACTGTTTATACCTAATCAACTTGAGGCTCAAGACTGCATTGACACCACCCCTCGAATTAGGACTGCCACCAAACAGGTATTTTAGTAGCATGGCTGGTATTTAAAGGTTTAGTTCAATGTAGATAATAAACATTAGTAGCTCTGTTTTGGTGAAAATTAATCTAATTGTGTTGGAATCTAATTTAAAAATATGTTCTTATCAGTCTTTAATTTCTTTGTTCAGATGTATAATTATTTGTTCATATTTATGTTAATCAGCATATTAAATGGTATAATTATTTGTGCTAATTTTATGCTAATTAGCATATTTTTTTCCTAAGAGTTTGCACTTCTACCTGAGTACTTCAACCTCAACTATTGTTCATCCATTTTTTAATGATCTGATTTTTGGGTATTCGCATATACATTTTTTCGGGGGAGGGTTAGTAAATTAAAATGCTACTTAGAAAGCAATATCATTGGCAACCTGTGCAGTAGCAGAGAGTTCATTGTTTTACGCATGCACTGTCCCCTCTTTCCCCAGGGCCAGCTTTATAATTGGACCAGATGATACCACAGGACCCAGGAAGAATTTGACAGAGGTGAAGAGCATATTCTGGCTAATAGTGTTTTTTTTTTCTTAAAAGAGATAATACTATTATATGGTGTCTATCACATGGGTATCAGCATACTGTCATGTGAAGTTTTAATCTGTTGACTATGATTGGGTTCGGACTGTAGTGGCCAGAGAGTTGGACAAGCGTATTTTCGTGGCAGCACAATGTCTTGTCCCCTCCCTCAGACAATGATTACAATGGAAGGTGAAGCACAACTCATGTCTGTGATAAGGGGCAGGTACAAATCTTTATGAATTCTGCAATTTTGGAGTTGGAATGTTGAGGTGAGTAAGAGTTTTAGTTTCACTTGAAGCCAATATTTTGTTTATATAATAAACTGAGATTAAATATCTTTCAGGATATAGAACTTCACCAGGAGCTTCTGAAATAAGAAATCCGGCAGTGCAGTTTCAACTCCACCCTCCAGAAATCACAACAGTATCAGTCAGATAGGACCAGAATGAACCAATATAATCCCAGTCCCATATTGGAGCAAAGTGACGTATTGATATAAATATTCTTTCTTTATTCAGACAATAAATTGTGAAATGAGTGTGTATTACAGAGTGATGGCAAACAGAATTGGAGCACGTCATTACACACAGCACTGACCTCTAAGAAAAATAGGCTTTTTCTAAATCTATTCTCCTCTAATGATACTTAAATAGGCATTACATTGATTTTTGTATATTCATATTGTATTTAAGCAATTAATCACTGCACTGCACATAATAAGGGCTAGATTACAAGTGGAGCACTAAATTAATGGGCGCCCACAAACGGGCAAATCTGCCCATTGGTGGGTGCGCAATAATTAATCAGTCATTACAAGGGACTGGTTATTGCTACTGCATGCTCGCGGTAGCAATTAGAGCTCCGAAAATTAACCATAGATCCGATCTCTGTTTAATTTTCAAAAAGTGCCCCAAATGCCCTCAAAATAGAGGGCATTATAGTTTTTTATTTTTAAAAAAATTGCATTTTTTTAAAATGAAAAAATAACTGCACTAGGCAGTTTTTGGGGTTTAAAGTTGGTGGGAGTGTAGTGTTAAAATAAATGGCACTGAAATACATTGCGGTCTATGGGAACTGTGTGTTCCCTGTAAATATATTTGTATATGCTTATATACACATATTAACACATAAATATACATGTATATAGTCATATACATATATATTTAAAAATTTGCTGCCATCGCTGTGCTACTTACCCCTTCACTGTGCAAGGTTCTAATGCCGCGTGAGGTTGCGTTTGCACTGGTATTACTCAGTGGAGCGATAATATAGCTTGCATGCAAGTGATATTTAGTGGTTTTTGCAGTCATTTTATTAAAAAAATAAAGATGCTACTATCTTTATTTATTTTTTATTTTTTTTAAAAAGTATATTACACTGTATTTGGGGGCATTTGGTGGATATTTATAAAATTAACCATAGATCTGATCTCTGGTTAATTTTATAAGTACTAATTGCTACTGCAAGCTCGAAATACCAATAACCAGCCACTTGTAATGGTTGGTAATAAATCGCACACTCGTAAACAATCTGGTTAATTTTATAAATATTCACCAAATGCCCTCAAATACAGTGTAATATACAGTTTTTTATAGTAAAGGGGCTAAAGTTTGCTGGTTTGGGGCCTTAGAAGAAAAAAATGGCACTGAAAAGTGCCTTTACATTACGGTCTATGGGAACTGTGTGTTCCCTGTAAATATATACTGTATGTATATGAATATATATTGTACATATATATTTACAATTTGCTGCCATTGCTGCGCTACTTAACCCCATTGCTGCGCTAGTTCTCATGCCATGTCTCAGCGCATATGGAAACGTTCTCTTGTGAGCTCATTGCTCTCAACTTATAATACCAGTGCACATAAGCATGCGCTGGCATTACTCATTGGAGCACAAATATTGCTTTCATGAAAGTGATATTTAGCGCTCCACTTGTAATCTAGCCCTTATTTAGCAAAATGCAATGTAATGTCGTACCCTTGAAAGCCTCCTATATAGTGTTTATCTTTTGTGCTCTGCTTTTGGCAGTTAGGGACAAATATAAATGAGCCACTACACACATCTAGCAATTACTATGTAGCATGAACTAGTGTCACACTTCTGGATCCTGTAGGATCCGCTCCAGTGTTTCTGTAGGCAGAGAGAAAATTTGACTTTTCAACGAAAAGAAAAGTTATCAACATAATTAATGATACACATATGTATAGTTCATTTTGTACTTTAACCCTTTCCACTATTCTTGCCAGCAGCTTGGCCACCTATCTGGTAATTTACTGGTGTATTTTTAGGGTTAAAGGGACACTGAACCCATATTTTTTCTTTTGTGATTTAGATAGAGCATGCAATTTTAAGCAACTTTCTAATTTACTCCTATTAGAAAATGTTCTTCATTCTCTTGGCATTTTTATTTGAAAAGCAAGAATGTAAGTTTAGATGCTCGCCCATTTTGGTGATCAACCTGGGTTGTTCTTGCTGACTGGTAGATAAATTCATCCATCAATAAACATGTGCTGTCCAAGGTTCTGGACTTTCTTTTTCAAATAAAGATAGCAAGAGAACAAAGAAAAATTGATACTAGGAGTAAATTAGAAAGTTGCTTAAAATTGCATGCTCTATCTGAATCACAAAAGAACATTTTTGGATTCAGTGTCCCTTTAAGATCAATGTAGTTAATAAAACATAAATACAGAACTAAGACAAAATGTTCTAAGTATGTGAGAATCTAATTTAAAAGAAAACATTTAATTCCAGTCATATCAACTTTAGTTCCTGACATCTGCAACATAATAATTCATGCAAATTTATGCTAATTATCACAGCCCATATTTTCTTCCAAGAAAGAGGGCAACCTGCACCCACCTGTCTATGCTACTTAGCTGTTTACTGTCTGTCTCTGTGATCCCATGATAATTGTATTTCTTGATTTGTTCCGTGACATGTGTTAGCTTCTGAAAACATATTTATATTCAGCTGAATAATATTTAGCATCAAGTTGTACTTGTGACAGACCTTGAATTTATGTCTTGAAATCATTTCAATTACTATATAGCAATGGTGGCATAGGGGCATGTGTGTTTAGATAAAATATTCTCCAGTGCTTTCATTGAGTTTGTGTTTTCTTACATGTACGTGCACTTTTCTGTGTGTGTGCATGTGTGTATATAGTATATCATACATCTTTTCAGGACCACTCAATGCAGTAGGGTTGCATAATTAACAAGTACATAATAAAAAGACAATGATTTAACACCTACTCTGAATTTCAAATAAGCAGTAGATTTGTTTCTGACAAATTTATTTTTTCTTCCATTTTCCAGCCCCTGTATCATGTGACAGACATCAGCCAATCACAGACTAGTATACAGGGAGTGCAGAATTATTAGGCAAATGAGTATTTCTCCTGTTAAGTGTAGTCAGTCCACGGGTCATCCATTACTTATGGGATTATATCTCCTCCCTAACAGGAAGTGCAAGAGGATCACCCAAGCAGAGCTGCTATATAGCTCCTCCCCTCTACGTCATACCCAGTCATTCTCTTGCACCTAACTAATAGATAGGACGTGTGAGAGGACTGTGGTTGTTAAACTTAGTTTCTTATTTCTTCAATCAAAAGTTTGTTATTTTAAACAGCACCGGAGTGTGTTGTTTTTTCTCAGGCAGCATTAGAAGAAGAATCTACCTGAGTTTGTGTATGATCTTAGCGGTCGTAACTAAGATCCATTTGCTGTTCTCGGCCATTCTGAGGAGTGAGGTAACTTCAGAACAGGGGACAGCGGGCAGGGTTCACCTGCAAGGAGGTATGTTGCAGTATATTATTTTCTAAGGAATGGAATTGACTGAGAAAATACTGCTAATACCGATGTAATGTAAGTGCAGCCTTAAATGCAGTAGTAGCGACTGGTATCAGGCTGATATGTATGTATGTTTACACTGAGGTATTTCTAGGGAATGGAACTTCACTAAGAAAATACTGTATACATTTAACTTATATCTGAGCCTCCACTGCAGTGAAAGCGACTAGCAGCAGGCTTATTAATAACATTTCATAATTTTATTTTTAAACGTTTAGTGGCATGTTAATCGTTTTTCTCTGAGGTACTTGGTGACAAAACTTTATGGGCATTATTTTTACCACATGGCTGTCGTTTGTTTATGAATAAAATCAGTTTACTGAGCTTCCCCACTGTTGTATTATGAGTGGGAGGGGCCTATTTTGGCGCTTTATTGCGCAGTAAAAATTCAGTCACAGTCTTCCTATTTCTTCCTCCATGATCCAGGACGTCTCTACAGAGCCCAGGGGTCTCCAAAACTAGTTTTGAGGGAGGTAATCACTCACAGCAGACCTGTGAGACTGTGTTTTGACTGTGATAAAAAAAGTTTATTTTAAATTGTTATCCGTTTTTGAGTACTAAGGGGTTAATCATCCATTTGCTGGTGGGTGCAATCCTTTACTAACTTAATACATTTACTTTAAAAATTTGGTTGCTATAACTAATTTGGTTCATTGTTAGTTCAACTGTGACAGTTTTTTTGTGCTTCTTAAAGGCACAGTAACGTTTTTTATATTGCTTGTAAATTTATTTGAAAAGTATTTTCCAAGCTTGCTAGTCTCATTGCTAGTTTGTTTAAACATGTCTGACACAGATGAATCTCTTTGTGCAATATGTTTAAAGGCCAGTGTGGAGCCCAATAGAAATTTGTGTACTAATTGCATTGAGGCTACTTTAAATAAAAGCCAATCTGTACATGTAAAGAAAATTTCACCAGACAACGAGGGGGAAGTTATGCCGACTAACTCTCCTCACGTGTCAGTACCTTCGCCTCTCGCTCAGGAGGTGCGTGATATTGTGGCGCCAAGTACATCAGGGCGGCCCATACAAATCACTTTGCAAGACATGGCTAATGTTATGACTGAAGTATTATCTAAATTGCCAGAATTTAGGGATAAACGCGATCACTCTGGGGTGAGAACAGAGTGCGCTGATAATAATAGAGCCATGTCGGATACTGCGTCACAATTTGCAGAACATGAGGACGGAGAGCTTCATTCTGTGGGTGACGGATCTGATCCAAGTAAACTGGACTCAGACATTTCAAATTTTAAATTTAAGCTTGAGAACCTCCGTGTATTACTAGGGGAGGTATTAGCGGCTCTGAATGATTGTAACACGGTTGCAATTCCAGAGAAAATATGTAGGCTGGATAAATATTTTGCGGTACCGACGTGTACTGACGTTTTTCCTATACCTAAAAGGCTTACAGAAATTGTTAACAAGGAGTGGGATAGACCCGGTGTGCCTTTTTCACCCCCTCCTATATTTAGAAAAATGTTTCCAATAGACGCCACCACACGGGACTTATGGCAGACAGTCCCTAAGGTGGAGGGAGCAGTTTCTACTCTGGCTAAGCGCACCACTATCCCGGTGGAGGATAGCTGTGCTTTTTCAGATCCAATGGATAAAAAGTTAGAGGGTTACCTTAAGAAAATGTTTGTTCAACAAGGTTTTATATTGCAACCCCTTGCATGCATTGCGCCTGTCACAGCTGCGGCGGCATTCTGGTTTGAGTCTCTGGAAGAGACCATTAGCTCAGCTCCATTGGATGAGATTATAGACAAGCTTAGAGTCCTTAAGCTAGCTAATTCATTTATTTCTGATGCCGTAGTACACTTAACTAAGCTTACGGCTAAGAATTCCGGATTCGCCATTCAAGCGCGCAGAGCGCTGTGGCTTAAATCCTGGTCAGCCGATGTGACTTCTAAATCTAAATTGCTTAACATACCTTTCAAAGGGCAGACATTATTCGGGCCCGGTTTGAAAGAAATTATCGCTGACATTACTGGAGGTAAGGGCCATGCCCTGCCTCAAGACAGAGCCAAACCAAGGGCTAAACAGTCTAATTTTCGTGCCTTTCGTAACTTCAAGGCAGGAGCAGCATCAACTTCCTCCACTCCAAAACAGGAAGGAACTGTTGCTCGCTACAGACAGGGCTGGAAACCTAACCAGTCCTGGAACAAGGGCAAGCAGGCCAGAAAGCCTGCTGCTGCCCCTAAGACAGCATGAAGTGAGGGCCCCTGATCTGGAAACGGATCTAGTGGGGGGCAGACTTTCTCTCTTCGCCCAGGCTTGGGCAAGAGATGTCCAGGATCCCTGGGCGTTAGAGATCATATCTCAGGGATATCTTCTGGACTTCAAAGCTTCTCCTCCAAAAGGGAGATTTCATCTTTCAAGGTTGTCAGCAAACCAGATAAAGAAAGAGGTGTTTCTACGCTGTGTACAAGACCTTTTACTAATGGGAGTGATCCACCCGGTTCCGCGGTCGGAACACGGACAAGGGTTTTACTCAAATCTGTTTGTGATTCCCAAAAAAGAGGGAACCTTCAGACCAATCTTGGACTTAAAGATCCTAAACAAATTCCTAAGAGTTCCATCGTTCAAAATGGAAACTATTCGGACAATCTTACCTATGATCCAAAAGGGTCAGTACATGACCACAGTGGATTTAAAGGATGCCTACCTTCACATTCCGATTCACAAGGATCATTATCGGTACCTAAGGTTTGCCTTCCTAAACAGGCATTACCAGTTTGTAGCTCTTCCCTTCGGGTTAGCTACGGCTCCAAGAATCTTTACAAAGGTTCTGGGCTCTCTTCTGGCGGTACTAAGACCGCGAGGAATATCGGTAGCTCCGTACCTAGACGACATTCTGATACAAGCGTCAAGTTTCCAGACTGCCAAGTCTCATTCAGAGTTAGTTCTGGCATTTCTAAGGTCGCATGGGTGGAAGGTGAACGTAGAAAAGAGTTCTCTATTGCCACTCACAAGAGTTCCCTTCTTGGGGACTCTTATAGATTCTGTAGAAATGAAAATTTACCTGACAGAGGACAGGTTAACAAAACTTCTAAATGCTTGCCATGTCCTTCATTCCATTCAACACCCGTCAGTGGCTCAATGCATGGAGGTAATCGGCTTAATGGTAGCGGCAATGGACATAGTACCTTTTGCGGGCCTGCATCTCAGACCACTGCAATTGTGCATGCTAAGTCAGTGGAATGGGGATTACTCAGATTTGTCCCCTATGCTGAATCTGGATCAAGAGACCAGAGATTCTCTTCTATGGTGGCTTTCTCGACCACATCTGTCCAGGGGGATGCCCTTCAGCAGGCCAGATTGGACGATTGTAACAACAGACGCCAGCCTGCTAGGTTGGGGCGCTGTCTGGAATTCCCTGAAGGCTCAGGGATCATGGACTCAGGAGGAGAGACTCCTTCCAATAAACATTCTGGAATTAAGAGCAGTTTCCAATGCCCTTCTGGCTTGGCCTCAGTTAGCAACTCTGAGGTTCATCAGGTTTCAGTCGGACAACATCACGACTGTGGCTTACATCAACCATCAGGGATGGACAAGGAGTTCCCTAGCGATGATGGAAGTCTCAAAGATAATTCGCTGGGCAGAGTCTCACTCTTGCCACCTGTCAGCGATCCACATCCCAGGCGTGGAGAACTGGGAGGCGGATTTCCTAAGTCGTCAGACTTTTCATCCGGGGGAGTGGGAACTTCATCCGGAGGTGTTTGCCCAACTGCTTCGGCGTTGGGGCAAACCAGATCTGGATCTCATGGCGTCTCGCCAGAACGCCAAGCTTCCTTGTTACGGATCCAGGTCCAGGGACCCGGGAGCGGTACTGATAGATGCTCTGACAGCACCTTGGATCTTCAACATGGCTTATGTGTTTCCACCCTTCCCGATGCTTCCTCGATTGATTGCCAGGATCAAACAGGAGAGAGCATCGGTGATTCTAATAGCGCCTGCGTGGCAACGCAGGACCTGGTATGCAGATCTAGTGGACATGTCATCCTGTCCACCATGGTCTCTGCCTCTGAGACAGGACCTTCTGATTCAGGGTCCTTTCAAACATCCAAATCTAATTTCTCTGAGGCTGACTGCATGGAGATTGAACGCTTGATTCTATCAAAGCGTGGATTCTCAGAATCAGTGATTGATACCTTAATACAGGCTAGGAAACCTGTTACCAGGAAAATTTACCATAAAATATGGCGTAAATACTTATATTGGTGCGAATCCAAGAGTTACTCATGGAGTAAGGTTAGGATTCCTAGGATATTGTCTTTTCTACAAGAAGGTTTAGAAAAGGGTTTATCTGCTAGTTCGTTAAAGGGACAGATCTCAGCTCTGTCCATCCTTTTACACAAACGTCTGTCAGAAGTTCCAGACGTTCAGGCTTTTTGTCAGGCTTTGGCCAGGATTAAGCCTGTGTTTAAAACTGTTGCTCCGCCGTGGAGCTTAAACTTAGTTCTTAACGTTTTACAGGGTGTTCCGTTTGAACCCCTTCATTCCATTGATATCAAGCTGTTATCTTGGAAAGTTCTGTTTTTAATGGCTATTTCCTCGGCTCGAAGAGTCTCTGAGTTATCGGCCTTACATTGTGATTCTCCTTATCTGATTTTTCATTCAGACAAGGTAGTTCTGCGTACTAAACCTGGGTTCTTACCTAAGGTAGTCACTAACAGGAATATCAATCAAGAGATTGTTGTTCCATCATTGTGCCCTAACCCTTCTTCAAAGAAGGAACGACTTCTGCACAATCTGGACGTCGTCCGTGCCCTGAAATTTTATTTACAGGCAACTAAGGATTTTCGTCAAACTTCTTCCCTGTTTGTCGTTTATTCTGGACAGAGGAGAGGTCAAAAAGCTTTGGCTACCTCTCTCTCTTTTTGGCTTTGTAGCATAATACGTTTAGCCTATGAGACTGCTGGACAGCAGCCTCCTGAAAGAATTACAGCTCATTCTACTAGAGCTGTGGCTTCCACTTTAAAAATGAGGCCTCTGTTGAACAGATTTGCAAGGCTGCAACTTGGTCTTCACTTCACACCTTTTCGAAATTTTACAAATTTGACACTTTTGCTTCTTCGGAGGCTGTTTTTGGGAGAAAGGTTCTTCAGGCAGTGGTTCCTTCCGTGTAAAGGTCCTGCCTGTCCCTCCCGTCATCCGTGTACTTTTAGCTTTGGTATTGGTATCCCATAAGTAATGGATGACCCGTGGACTGACTACACTTAACAGGAGAAAACATAATTTATGCTTACCTGATAAATTCCTTTCTCCTGTAGTGTAGTCAGTCCACGGCCCGCCCTGTTTTTACGGCAGGTCTAAATTTTAAATTAAACTCCAGTCACCACTGCACCCTATAGTTTCTCCTTTCTCGTTTGGTTTCGGTCGAATGACTGGGTATGACGTAGAGGGGAGGAGCTATATAGCAGCTCTGCTTGGGTGATCCTCTTGCACTTCCTGTTAGGGAGGAGATATAATCCCATAAGTAATGTATGACCCGTGGACTGACTACACTACAGGAGAAAGGAATTTATCAGGTAAGCATAAATTATGTTTTTGACCACATCATCCTCTTTATGCATGTTGTCTTACTCCAAGCTGTATAGGCTCGAAAGCCTACTACCAATTAAGCATATTAGGTGATGTGCATCTCTGTAATGAGAAGGGGTGTGGTCTAATGACATCAACACCCTATATCAGGTGTGCATAATTATTAGGCAACTTCCTTTCCTTTGGCAAAATGGGTCAAAAGAAGGACTTGACAGGCTCAGAAAAGTCAAAAATAGTGAGATATCTTGCAGAGGGATGCAGCACTCTTAAAATTGCAAAGCTTCTGAAGCGTGATCATCGAACAATCAAGCGTTTAATTCAAAATAGTCAACAGGGTCGCAAGAAGCGTGTGGAAAAACCAAGGCGCAAAATAACTGCCCATGAACTGAGAAAAGTCAAGCGTGCAGCTGCCAAGATGCCACTTGCCACCAGTTTGGCCATATTTCAGAGCTGCAACATCACTGGAGTGCCCAAAAGCACAAGGTGTGCAATACTCAGAGACATGGCCAAGGTAAGAAAGGCTGAAAGACGACCACCACTGAACAAGACACACAAGCTGAAACGTCAAGACTGGGCCAAGAAATATCTCAAGACTGATTTTTCTAAGGTTTTATGGACTGATGAAATGAGAGTGAGTCTTGATGGGCCAGATGGATGGGCCCGTGGCTGGATTGGTAAAGGGCAGAGAGCTCCAGTCCGACTCAGACGCCAGCAAGGTGGAGGTGGAGTACTGGTTTGGGCTGGTATCATCAAAGATGAGCTTGTGGGGCCTTTTCGGGTTGAGGATGGAGTCAAGCTCAACTCCCAGTCCTACTGCCAGTTTCTGGAAGACACCTTCTTCAAGCAGTGGTACAGGAAGAAGTCTGCATCCTTCAAGAAAAACATGATTTTCATGCAGGACAATGCTCCATCACACGCGTCCAAGTACTCCACAGCGTGGCTGGCAAGAAAGGGTATAAAAGAAGAAAATCTAATGACATGGCCTCCTTGTTCACCTGATCTGAACCCCATTGAGAACCTGTGGTCCATCATCAAATGTGAGATTTACAAGGAGGGAAAACAGTACACCTCTCTGAACAGTGTCTGGGAGGCTGTGGTTGCTGCTGCACGCAATGTTGATGGTGAACAGATCAAAACATTGACAGAATCCATGGATGGCAGGCTTTTGAGTGTCCTTGTAAAGAAAGGTGGCTATATTGATCACTGATTTGTTTTTGTTTTGTTTTTGAATGTCAGAAATGTATATTTGTGAATGTTGAGATGTTATATTGGTTTCACTGGTAAAAATAAATAATTGAAATGGGTATATTTTTGTTTTTTGTTAAGTTGCCTAATAATTATGCACAGTAATAGTCACCTGCACACACAGATATCCCCCTAAAATAGCTATAACTAAAAACAAACTAAAAACTACTTCCAAAACTATTCAACTTTGATATTAATGAGTTTTTTGGGTTCATTGAGAACATGGTTGTTGTTCAATAATAAAATTAATCCTCAAAAATACAACTTGCCTAATAATTCTGCACTTCCTGTACGTATACCCTGTTAGCTTGTGCACATGCTCAGTAGGATCTTGTTCCCCATAAAGTGTGAATATAAAAAGACTGTGCAACATTTTAGAATGGAAGTAAATTGGAAAGTGTCTTAAAACGGCATGCTCTTTCTGAATCATAAACGTCTATTTTGACTTGCGTGCCCCTTTAATCCACCCAATAAACAACTTTGCTGTCTTCTTTGTCCCAGCTTCCTGGCAGAGAAGGTGTTAATTCTGCCAATTTGCAGGTAGTGTTCCTGGAATATATGTGTTTATTTCACAATAGCTGACAGACAGAGCCTGGAGCATACACAAGCTATAAACAGTATTAACTTCCAGGAACCAAGGGCTCTGCTAAATGTAACCTCCTTCTAAGTCAGCGTTATATTTCAAGCTTATTTTAAGTGGACATTTCTATCTGCTGGTGTTGCAAAATTCAGGTTCAAATCCCAATATGGGCTACATTACTAGTGGTTCGCTATTTAGTGCACCGGCTCGAGCGTTAACTTCGCTTCATAGAGGCTTTTTGTGTGCGTCAGGTTGTGCTCATATTACAAGTGAAAGGTAAAAAGTTAGCCAAAAATCCCGACTGCGTTACCTACTTCTCCCCATAGAAGGTAATGGAGAGAGCAAACTGAAAAAAACCTAACACCTATATAACCTGACAGGAGTTATTAATAGTTCACATCCCACTGTTCTTCACTTACAGAACAATGTACTTTTTATTGTCAATACATATTTCTATATATATCTATATATACCTATATACAGCATCTATTCCTATCGATAAATAGGTAAAGATATGTATTTTACATTAATTTTATCAGATATTTATAGAAATATATATTTAATAATAAAAATACATTATTTTCTATGTTAAGAACATAGGAATGTAAAATATATGTAATGCACATCAGGGTTTGCAATTTAGGACTAACGAGGTTGGGTTAGCACACTTGAAGAATAGCTAACTTCAATGCGTGTTATTGAAATATTACTTATAAAATATCAAAAAATATTAACAAATAGCAAAAATATCTACCGTATTTTCCGGCGTATAAGACGACTTTTTAACTCTTGAAAATCTTCTCAAAAGTCGAGGGTCGTCTTATACGCCGGGTGACGGTTTATAACCCTTATTATTACTGAGTTATTTAAGCACCAGTGAGCTCTGTGACGTGTGGGGAGGAGTCGGACACGCTAGTCACACTGTGAATGGACTGATTTGCAGCTCCTGGCCCACACCACCCTAGATAGGCCCCCGGGTGTGCTGGCCAATGATGCGCCTTGATTGCACAGAGCAGCATGACGTAGTGGTCGCACCGACACAGACTTCAGGCGGGAAGAAGAGTGAGCAGGAGGGAGCTGCTGAGAGTGACTTGTGTGTGGCGTGCTGCCCTGCCCTGCCCTGCCGAAGACGACAGTGAATCCAGATTCAGGCAGAAGTGGTCTGTGCGACTGCGGTGCACTGGTTCAGACTGAGTGAGCGAGGTAGGTCACGGTGACAGCAGGGCAGCAGGACAGGTTATATGGAGATTATATTGACGCAGCACATTGCAGCAGAAATTTTGACGCAGCACATCGCAAATCTCCAGCTACTAATATGATATACGTAATCAATCATATACCGTATATCATATTAGTAGCTGGAGCTTTGCGATGTGCTGTGCAGTCTCAGTCAGACAGTCAGTCAGCCCATCGTCAGGAGTCCAGTCCTGATAAGGGGTCCCACTCCCTACAAGGGCTGAAAACAAAACACTAGCGGCTAGATTTAGAGTTCGGCGGTAAAAGGGCTGTTAACGCTCCGCGGGTTTTTTTCTGGCCGCACCATAAATTTAACTCTGGTATCGAGAGTTCAAACAAATGCTGCGTTAGGCTCCAAAAAAGGAGCGTAGAGCATTTTTACCGCAAATGCAACTCTCGATACCAGAGTTGCTTACGGACGCGGCCGGCATCAAAAACGTGCTCGTGCACGATTCTCCCATAGGAAACAATGGGGCTGTTTGAGCTGAAAAAAAACCTAACACCTGCAAAAAAGCAGCGTTCAGCTCCTAACGCAGCCCCATTGTTTCCTATGGGGAAACACTTCCTACGTCTGCACCTAACACCCTAACATGTACCCCGAGTCTAAACACCCCTAACCTTACACTTATTAACTCCTAATCTGCCGCCCCCGCTATCGCTGACCCCTGCATTACACTTTTAACCCCTAATCTGCCGCTCCGTAAACCGCCGCCACCTACGTTATCCCTATGTACCCCTAATCTGCTGCCCTAACATCGCCGACCCCTATGTTATATTTATTAACCCCTAATCTGCCCCCCACAACGTCGCCGACACCTGCCTACACTTATTAACCCCTAATCTGCCGAGCGGACCTGAGCGCTACTATAATAAAGTTATTAACCCCTAATCCGCCTCACTAACCCTATCATAAATAGTATTAACCCCTAATCTGCCCTCCCTAACATCGCCGACACCTACCTTCAATTATTAACCCCTAATCTGCCGACCGGAGCTCACCGCTATTCTAATAAATGTATTAACCCCTAAAGCTAAGTCTAACCCTAACACTAACACCCCCCTAAGTTAAATATAATTTTTATCTAACGAAATAAATTAACTCTTATTAAATAAATGATTCCTATTTAAAGCTAAATACTTACCTGTAAAATAAATCCTAATATAGCTACAATATAAATTATAATTATATTATAGCTATTTTAGGATTAATATTTATTTTACAGGCAACTTTGTAATTATTTTAACCAGGTACAATAGCTATTAAATAGTTAAGAACTATTTAATAGTTACCTAGTTAAAATAATAACAAATTTACCTGTAAAATAAATCCTAACCTAAGATATAATTAAACCTAACACTACCCTATCAATAAAATAATTAAATAAACTACCTACAATTACCTACAATTAACCTAACACTACACTATCAATAAATTAATTAAACACAATTGCTACAAATAAATAAAATTAAATAAACTATCTAAAGTACAAAAAATAAAAAAGAACTAAGTTACAGAAAATAATAAAATATTTACAAACATAAGAAAAATATTACAACAATTTTAAACTAATTACACCTACTCTAAGCCCCCTAATAAAATAACAAAGACCCCCAAAATAAAAAATTCACTACCCTATTCTAAAATACAAATATTACAAGCTCTTTTACCTTACCAGCCCTGAACAGGGCCCTTTGCGGGGCATGCCCCAAGAATTTCAGCTCTTTTGCCTGTAAAAAAAAACATACAATACCCCCCCCCCAACATTACAACCCACCACCCACATACCCCTAATCTAACCCAAACCCCCCTTAAATAAACCTAACACTACCCCCCTGATGATCTTCCTACCTTGTCTTCACCATGCCAGGTTCACCGATCCGTCCTGGCTCCAAGATCTTCATCCAACCCAAGCGGGGGCTAGACATCCACTGAAGAAGTCCAGAAGAGGGTCCAAAGTCTTCCTCCTATCCGGCAAGAAGAGGACATCCGGACCGGCAAACATCTTCTCCAAGCGGCATCTTCTATCTTCTTCCATCCGATGACGACCGGCTCCATTTTGAAGACCTCCAGCGCGGATCCATCCTCTTCTTCCGACGACTAGACGACGAATGACGGTTCCTTTAAGGGACGTCATCCAAGATGGCGTCCCTCGAATTCCGATTGGCTGATAGGATTCTATCAGCCAATCGGAATTAAGGTAGGAATTTTCTGATTGGCTGATGGAATCAGCCAATCAGAATCAAGTTCAATCCGATTGGCTGATCCAATCAGCCAATCAGATTGAGCTCGCATTCTATTGGCTGATCGGAACAGCCAATAGAATGCGAGCTCAATCTGATTGGCTGATTGGATCAGCCAATCGGATTGAACTATATTCTGATTGGCTGATTCCATCAGCCAATCAGAAAATTCCTACCTTAATTCCGATTGGCTGATAGAATCCTATCAGCCAATCGGAATTCGAGGGACGCCATCTTGGATGACGTCCCTTAAAGGAACCGTCATTCGTCGTCTAGTCGTCGGAAGAAGAGGATGGATCCGCGCTGGAGGTCTTCAAGATGGAGCCGGTCGTCATCGGATGGAAGAAGATAGAAGATGCCGCTTGGAGAAGATGTTTGCCGGTCCGGATGTCCTCTTCTTGCCGGATAGGAGGAAGACTTTGGACCCTCTTCTGGACTTCTTCAGTGGATGTCTAGCCCCCGCTTGGGTTGGATGAAGATCTTGGAGCCAGGACGGATCGGTGAACCTGGCATGGTGAAGACAAGGTAGGAAGATCATCAGGGGGGTAGTGTTAGGTTTATTTAAGGGGGGTTTGGGTTAGATTAGGGGTATGTGGGTGGTGGGTTGTAATGTTGGGGGGGGGTATTGTATGTTTTTTTTTTACAGGCAAAAGAGCTGAAATTCTTGGGGCATGCCCCGCAAAGGGCCCTGTTCAGGGCTGGTAAGGTAAAAGAGCTTGTAATATTTGTATTTTAGAATAGGGTAGGGAATTTTTTATTTTGGGGGGCTTTGTTATTTTATTAGGGGGCTTAGAGTAGGTGTAATTAGTTTAAAATTGTTGTAATATTTTTCTTATCTTTGTAAATATTTTATTATTTTCTGTAACTTAGTTCTTTTTTATTTTTTGTACTTTAGATAGTTTATTTAATTTTATTTATTTGTAGCAATTGTGTTTAATTAATTTATTGATAGTGTAGTGTTAGGTTAATTGTAGGTAATTGTAGGTAGTTTATTTAATTATTTTATTGATAGGGTAGTGTTAGGTTTAATTATATCTTAGGTTAGGATTTATTTTACAGGTAAATTTGTTATTATTTTAACTAGGTAACTATTAAATAGTTCTTAACTATTTAATAGCTATTGTACCTGGTTAAAATAATTACAAAGTTGCCTGTAAAATAAATATTAATCCTAAAATAGCTATAATATAATTATAAATTATATTGTAGCTATATTAGGATTTATTTTACAGGTAAGTATTTAGCTTTAAATAGGAATTATTTATTTAATAAGAGTTAATTTATTTCGTTAGATAAAAATTATATTTAACTTAGGGGGGTGTTAGTGTTAGGGTTAGACTTAGCTTTAGGGGTTAATACATTTATTAGAATAGCGGTGAGCTCCGGTCGGCAGATTAGGGGTTAATAATTGAAGGTAGGTGTCGGCGATGTTAGGGAGGGCAGATTAGGGGTTAATACTATTTATGATAGGGTTAGTGAGGCGGATTAGGGGTTAATAACTTTATTATAGTAGCGCTCAGGTCCGCTCGGCAGATTAGGGGTTAATAAGTGTAGGTAGGTGTCGGCGACGTTGTGGGGGGCAGATTAGGGGTTAATAAATATAACATAGGGGTCGGCGATGTTAGGGGTAGCAGATTAGGGGTACATAGGGATAACGTAGGTGGCGGCGATTTGCGGTCGGAAGATTAGGGGTTAATTATTTTAAGTAGCTTGCGGCGACGTTGTGGGGGGCAAGTTAGGGGTTAATAGATATAATACAGGGGTCGGCGGTGTTAGGGGCAGCAGATTAGGGGTACATAAGTATAACGTAGGTGGCGGTCGGCAGATTAGGGGTTAAAATTTTTAATCGAGTGGCGGCGATGTGGGGGGACCTCGGTTTAGGGGTACATAGGTAGTTTATGGGTGTTAGTGTACTTTAGGGTACAGTAGTTAAGAGCTTTATAAACCGGCGTTAGCCAGAAAGCTCTTAACTCCTGCTATTTTCAGGCGGCTGGAATCTTGTCGTTAGAGCTCTAACGCTCACTGCAGAAACGACTCTAAATACCGGCGTTAGGAAGATCCCATTGAAAAGATAGGCTACGCAAATGGCGTAGGGGGATCTGCGGTATGGAAAAGTCGCGGCTGTAAAGTGAGCGTTAGACCCTTTAATCACTGACTCCAAATACCAGCGGGCGCCCAAAACCAGCGTTAGGAGCCTCTAACGCTGGTTTTGACGGCTACCGCCGAACTCTAAATCTAGGCCATGGAAGGCTTTACCGTACCGGTACTTTAAATACCGTACCCGGTATCTTTCTCTGCTAATCACATTTCTTTCCTGCACAATTTGCTCCGTAGCAGATGTCACATGACCGCACTGGAATTTGGATGTCTGGCTGTAGTGTAGCTGGTCATGTGACATCTGCTACGGAGCAAATTGTGCAGGGAAGAAATGTGATTAAAGGGACAGCCTTTTTTTCTTTCTGCTGAAAGTTTTACAGACACTGTGCTAGTCTGTGTGTTACAAATCTAAGGGAACTGTTTCATGCTACTATGCCTTAATGTCTCCTCTGTTCTGATAACACTTGCCCATCTGAGTCATATGGATTATGTGACTCCTCAGTGGTTAAGGAATTTCTTTGCTAACTTTGCTCACTCTCCCTCTTTCTCCCCCTCTCTCTCCAACCCCCATCCCTCTCACTTCCCCTTTCTCCCTATCCCTCCCTCTCCTCCCTATCCCTCCATCTCCTCCCTATCCCTCCATCTCCTCCCTATCCCTCTCTCTCCCCCTCCCTCTCCCCCTCTCTCTCCCCTCCCTCTCTCCCCCTCCCTCTCTCCCTCTCCCCCATCCCTCACTCTCCTCCCTATCCCCCTCCCTCCCTCTCTCTCTCTCCCCCTCCCCCCCCTCTCTCCCCCTCCCTCCCTCTCTCCCTCCCTCCCTCTCTCTCCCTCCTTCCTCTGCCTCCCTCTCTCCTTCCTCTCCCTCCCTCTCTCCTTCCTCTCCCTCCCTCTCTCCTTCCTCTCCCTCCCTCTCTCCTTTCTCTCCCTCCCTCTCTCCTTTCTCTCCCTCCCTCTCTCCTTCCTCTCCCTCCCTCCTTCCTCTACCAATAATATTATATTTTAATTTACGGTAATACTACTACAAGATCTGTGTGCCAGCTATACCCAGGTTCCCCTGTACACTGGGCTAATGTGTCCCTCAGTCCTAGCTTATATATACCGTATATATACTGGTATATACGGTATGTACCGGTATATGTGTATGTACCGTGTGTGTGTGTGCTTAAAAGTTGTTATACCGGTACTTCATTTTACCGTAACTTTTTTTTTACAGTACAACACCAGTACATACAGTACAGTATACACATATGGTAGCTAGCAGTCATGGCTCTACAAGCAAGAAGAAAGAAATATGAAGTCAGTTTCAAACTTAAAGTTATAAACTTTGCCATGGAACATAATAATTGTGCTGCTGCAAGACAATATGGAATAACAGAAAAGATGGTTCGGAACTGGAAAGCAAATGAAAAAGCATTAAAGAGTATGCCTAGGGGTAAGTGTGCATTAAGAAGAGGTATCCCACATTGGCCAGAAGTCGAAAAACATGTTGCAGACATGGTGAATGAGCATCGCCAAAACGGTTATGTGGTGACACGAAATAAAATACGTTTGTTTGCACTTCAGTGGGCCAAATCTAACCCAGATCACAGCAACGGATTTAAGGCCACTGTATCCTGGTGTAGTAGATTCTTGGAAAGGCATAATCTGGTACTGAGGCAAAAGACGAAAATTGCACAAAAATTACCTGCAGATCTTGATGCCAAAGTAAATAGTTTCCATCGATACGTAATAAAACAGCGCAATAAATATGGCTATATGTTAAGTAGTATTGGAAATATGGATGAAACTCCCATGAATTTTGATATGGTTGGAAATAAAACTGTCCATCAAAAAGGTGAAAAAACAATTTTAATTAAAACAACAGGACATGAAAAGTCCAGTTTTACAGTAGTACTAGCATGCACAGCTGATGGCGCCAAATTGAGAGCAATGATTATTTTTAAAAGGAAAACAATGCCGAAACTCAAGTTCCCTGTTGGTTGTTTTGTACATGTGAATGAAAAAGGCTGGATGGATGAAGAAGGGGTAAAGCTATGGCTTGATAATGTATGGAGCAGGCGACCAGGTGGACTTATTCAAAAACGTAGTCTACTGGTGTGGGATATGTTCAGGGCTCATTTAACTCCCAGCACCAAGCAAAGGCTGGCAAGAATAAACACAGATGCAGCAGTTATTCCTGCAGGATTGACATCATTGGTACAGCCACTGGATGTGTGCCTAAACAAGCCATTTAAAGATCGCATTCGAGAACAGTGGAATGAGTGGATGGTTAGCGGCGAAAAGTCATTCACAAAGGGAGGAAACATGCGTGCTCCACAGTTGGATGTTTTATGCAAGTTTGTCCTAAAAGCCTGGAATGATATTAATGCAGAAACAGTAATCAGGTCTTTCAAGAAGTGTGGCATATCAAATTCATTAGATGGTATGGAGGATGACTACTTGTGGCAAGATGAAGAAGAAGCCGAAGCTGAGACCACACCATCTGATACGGAATTAGATCCATACGATGACTGCCTTACAAATGTATCACAAGATATCATTGATTTATTTATGAGATCAGATGACGAACAGGAGGATTTTGAAGGCTTTTAAAGGGAAACTGTAATGCCAGCAAAACCGGTAAAAATACGATAGCTTGAAGTTACGGTATGATGGGCGACTTGCCCGGCACTTGCTCTTTCTCTATTGTTTATTATCTTCCTCCTAAAAGTTTAATCCACTTGCACTGTTTTATGTTTACATATTCAATGACAAACAGCCTTATGTTTATAAGTGAGTTTACATGTATGCTTAATGGAAAACAGCCTTATGTTTATAAGTGAGTTTACATGCTTAATGGCAAACAGCCTTATGTTTATAAGTGAGTTTACATGCTTAATGGCAAACTGCCATTAAGCATGTAAACTCACTTATAAACATAAGGCTGTTTTCCATTAAGCATGTAAACTCACTTATAAACATAAGGCTGTTTGCCATTAAGCATGTAAACTCACTTATAAAAATAAGGCTAACAGCCTTATGTTTATAAGTGAGTTTACATGCTTAATGGAAAACAGCCTTATGTTTATAAGTGAGTTTACATGCTTAATGGCAAACAGCCTTATGTTTATAAGTGAGTTTACATGCTTAATGGCAAACAGTCTTATGTTTATAAGTGAGTTTACATGCTTAATGGCAAACAGCCTTATGTTTATAAGTGAGTTTACATGCTTAATGGCAAACAGTCTTATGTTTATAAGTGAGTTTACATGCTTAATGGCAAACATCCTTATGTTTATAAGTGAGTTTACATGCTTAATGGCAAACAGCCTTATGTTTATAAGTGAGTTTACATGCTTAAAGGCAAACAGCCTTATGTTTATAAGTGAGTTTACATGCTTAATGGCAAACAGTTTTATGTTTATAAGTGAGTTTACATGCTTAATGGCAAACAGCCTTATGTTTATAAGTGAGTTTACATGCTTAATGGCAAACAGCCTTATGTTTATAAGTGAGTTTACATGCTTAATGGCAAACAGCCTTATGTTTATAAGTGAGTTTACATGCTTAATGGCAAACAGCCTTATGTTTATAAGTGAGTTTACATGCTTAATGGCAAACATCCTTATGTTTATAAGTGAGTTTACATGCTTAATGGCAAACAGCCTTATGTTTATAAGTGAGTTTACATGCTTAATGGCAAACAGCCTTATGTTTATAAGTGAGTTTACATGCTTAATGGCAAACAGCCTTATGTTTATAAGTGAGAGTTTTCCTGCTATGTACCTTCATGTCATAAGCATTTGAATTAAATTTACCATATTGAAATGAAATCTGATGTTTTTTAATTTTTATTTGGTGTGCTTGTTGCATTCATTGAGGGGGTAAGGGGGGCCCAATAATACAAGATCTTTGGTATTTTTTATAGATCTTATATTGTAATATAGGAATCCCTCCTTCACAGCCAGATCCATGCATAGCAAGATTCACAGCACTATATGCGATATAAAAGCACTAAGGGCAGGATTACAAGTGGACGCTATTCTTAGCGTGGGCACAATATTGCAACATCGTGCATGGGTTAACTTGTGTACGTATTGCAAGTTGAAAGTAAATGTGTTCACTCGAGAGCAATCGAATTTACCGCACATCGGGTCAGCGTGACTGAAGACCTCGTGTAAAGAGAGTTAAAAAAAAAGTGCACCAAACACAAAATAAATACATTAAACACTATCTGATAAAATGATTCATAAAAATATTAATAAAATCATTTTATAAGGGTTTAAAGGTATATGATATATTACAAAGTGTTTGAAAGAAAGGGCTACAAAATATAAATATATACAGTATATATATATATATATATATATATATATATGTATCTAAATATGTGTATGGGTGTATATATATATATATATATATATATATATATATATATTTATAAATATATAGGTATGTATATAGATATGTACTTATGTATTTATATATGTAATATATATATATATACTATATATATATATATACACTTTTGAGCCCCTTCTACTCAAATACGTTAAAAATCATCTTAATTCAAAAAAATTTTTTATATGGAGTAAATGTTATTTGTATTTTTAAATAGCTATTTCTAAATATATCTATACCTGTATATATAATTATAAAGAAGAAGTTGCAGACTTATCATTGTTGCACATAAAAGTCTAGTTTATTGTATAAAGAGTATATACATATATTCTAAACTGTAGGTCA
The DNA here is from genome assembly GCF_027579735.1 of Bombina bombina. Taxonomy (NCBI): domain Eukaryota; kingdom Metazoa; phylum Chordata; class Amphibia; order Anura; family Bombinatoridae; genus Bombina; species Bombina bombina. The sequence continues at coordinate 612,330,142 of NC_069499.1, read as the reverse complement.
TACCAAGAAAGATCTGACATGTTTCCTGTGCCACCAGGCACACTTCCTCAGAGGAATAGATTACAGGTATAGATATGTATTTACATTAACAGAATTATATATATATCATTTTTTTTCTATGTGGAGAACGATGAAATGTAAAATATGCATAACGTGCTTCGGGTTTCGCATTGTAGGTCTTATGCAGGGTTGAGTCAGCGCACCTGAAGAATTAGTTATCTTAAGGCACATTGTGTAAATATTACATATAAAATATTGAAAAATATTAATAATTATAGTTATTATGGTTACTGTAAAATATACATATATATTCAAATGTTTTTGAAGAATTTTTAAGAAGATCTATAATAATTCTAAATAATAATTATGAATACATTTCAATATTTTATAACTAATTCTTCATGTGCACTAACCCGACACCATGTTAAACCTACAGCATGAAACCTGAAGCGTGTTACGCATAGTTTACATTCCAATGTTCTTCACATAGAAAGAAATATATATTTTATTTTTAAATATATATTTCTATATATTTCTTAATCTGTTAATGTAAAATATATATCTATACCTATATGAATATATACAGGTATAGATAAATATAGATATATATGGCAATATATATATTTAAAAATACAAAGAAAATTAACCCCTATGAAAAGAACATTGAAATGTGAAATATTAATAACTCCTGTCGGTATAGCACTGTAAGTTTAATATGGTGTCCGGTTAGCGTGCAAGCGATGTGTTGTTTTTTTTCATCAGCGCTCTTCATTAAAGTCAAAGGGAATAAGAAGTTAACGCAGTGCTATGTCACCACTGGTTGTGATATCCGAAGTCATTTAGCTAATGTGCGTCAGGTTTCACTCACATGCAAACGTTTTACTATTAACTTGTAATGCGCACGCAAACACTTTACTTTTGGTGTTGTTAACGTTCAAACAAAAGCGCTAAATACTACACCACTTGTAAACTGGCCGTTAGTGTGTATGCGCCGTAAGGGGAGGAGCAAGTAGCACCCAATGTAGCTTTCTAATCTACATGCAGACACTAATACCCACACTGCAGAGTTGATATCAGGACACCTGTCTCAAGCTAAGACACTTAGGAAAAAATGATTTGATATACCAGCGCTAAGAGATATCCTAAGCTGTGAAGCACAAAAAGGGGCCTAACCAATCCCCTAAGGGAACAGAATCTCAAAACAATGATAGTGATCACAGCGCCAATCGGCCTAAGGATAAGTGCACACTCACGTAAGGGAGGGTTGAATAGATTTATTTTATACAAAGTAATACTAATAAAATTAGTATTAATATGAACAAGAGTTAAAATAGCAATAGATATTTAAAAATATATTTAATTTAAACACAAGAAAAAATAATAAAAATGAAATGAAAAATAAAAACCGATTATTTAAAATCAGCACAAAATTGGTAATCACAAGATAAATATTAAAATTTAAAAGGTGAGGACAAGTTAGTTATTGGGGGAGACTATTACGTCTGCTCCGTTGAGAACCTAATCTAGAATTGGGTGTATCCTAATGTATCTGACCGTGGGTGAGCACGGTCTAATACCACTAATAAGATGAACCCTTAAATGATGGCAGCAAATAGACTTAGATGGCACCGTTTAAGGGCCTAAAACCTGGTAAGGAAAGTGCAAAAGATTTTTGTACGATAGATGCCAGTGGGATTATGGATCCATATCCAAAAAATTTTTGGCCGCAGTGAAGATCCTACAATCTGAGTGCTTGATAGTGGCCGCACTCAAATTAAGGTCTAAGGAACTAGCCCCTGTTGGCAGAGGTATCTGGCTAACCAGTAAATGTTAATTTTGCAACATAAAATAAAACAGTGAGCAATAGGTACAAATAAAATATGTGAAGTAGCAGTGGTTGCAATAAAAAACTCTGCGATCAGTATATAAATCTAAAAACCCTTCTAGGGTAAACCAAGTGAGAGAGATACAGAAAGAGTGGTATGGACAACACAACTAGTGCTAATTCCACAAATCGTGTTCAGTGTTCTGCACAAAAAAAACGAAATAAAAATAAAAAATGAAAATATAAAAAGTGGTCTTTCAACAAAGGATAACAATAAGCCTTACAGTGCTAAAGTGCAGGCAAACACATTAAATGTGGACAATATCAATACAAATCTGTGCCAAAAAATGATAAAACAGGACAATATTAAAACAAGGTAAGTGAAGTATCGTGTGGTGTCTTGAAAAAATCCAAGTGAACTTCTGTTGGGCGCAAGGAAAAAAAGGAGAAAAACTGTCGACAAAAAATAAGGAAAAAATGAGGAAAAAATGAAAAATGCAAATGTCAATGTGCCAGTAAAAGTTATGAATAGACCGCAATATATTACAGACTACAGTCTATTAAGGAAGTTCCATTATAGATCTTTATCCATATAAGAAATAGTGGTAGCTGGAAAAAGGATTTATCCGGGAAATCCTCTGTACAATCTGGCTGTGAAAATATCGTTGATTCCTAGAAGCAGAAATAAAACATAGAGTGGCAACGTTTTCTAAAAGTAGAATAATCAAAAAGATGCTTACCAATGTGTAGTCTACGCGTTTCGGTCCTCACAGGACCTTTATCAAGACTGGTTCATTGGTAAGCTTAAGCATCTTTAAATAGGCATACTAATCTATTAACCGGAAGTACCTCATTCTACTTCCGGTTTTCGGCTAATTTCAAATGACCGTTGTTTCTTTATTAGGGAAATTCCCATGTGTTTAATACTAAATGATTTACCTTTTAACATTCAACTATTGGATACTAGAGATGTAACATAGTGTGGTTCGTTCATAATTGGTAACATCGATCGTATGATGTCACTTCCGGTAAGTATTACCAAGTGTCATTTCCGGTTGGGGTTGACAGATGTAAACGAACCCGGTATCACTTCCGGTTGTCAATTTGTTGATTAGATAGGGTAAAGGGGTTAGATGCCTTCATATTTTCCTAATCAGTTAGTTTGAACATAATCTAATACAGACTCGCTAATGTAGACTACATGCTATACATCCTAATTGTATATACAAAATGTATAAGATATATATTAGCGTAATCTCCATCAGAGACCCGGAGGTTAAATGACAAAAAGGTGAATAAACTCATGTTGAAAAGACTTTGTTATATACTTTAAAAATGAGTAATTGAATAAAAAGTATCTGTGAATTTCTTAAATAGTAGAAAATTCTTGGTAAACAGCCTGGGTTTTTTTCTTAATACCCTATAGTTTTTAATGTCTCGAATAATTTAAGAACAGATATAATATCCTATAGTTTTAAATGTCTCGAATAATTTAAGGACAGATATCTGGACATAATGGGCAGTTTGTTTTTGACACCGTGTTATTTGTGTGTCTGTAGCAAAGGCTAATCTATAGTGAGGATGATAAAGCAAATGGGAACATAATGGTTCCTTGCTTGTTACCTTAATTTCTGAGATTGAGTTTCGAGTAGTGCTAAGAGTGGCTAAACAGATGCGTTATTTATCTATGCGTAAAGCCTCTTGATATGGGGTGTTCAAAGATGGAATTCATATTCTGGGCTGGTGGGGTTTTTTTTGGCGGAGTCGTGAAGTGAACACTAACAGTCGAGTCATGAACCTATATAGTGTGTCTTGTTTGACAAATATTTGGCAAAGGCAGATTTAAGGTCCATATTCATAAAGAGAGGGATAATCGGTTTGACCTTGTGAGTTTTCATTTAGGCATAAGGTTATCAAGGTAGTAGGGAGGTGTTATATATGAGAGGGGACCATAAATTGATGTTAGTTCTATCCAGTTGTGTAATTTGGCGTTAATTGAATAGATAAGTAAGATCCTCTCTATTATTCAGACCTTTAGGATGAAGGCAGTCCATCAGAAAGATCCATTTGGATTCAGCTTTGAGGAGGGTCTTTTCAAAGTCACCCCCTCTCCAATTTCTTAATACTTTCTGTATGCCCATAAATTTCATCTCTTGTATTTTTCCATTGTGTTTCGTGGCAAAGTGTTTGTAGAGGACCGTGTCTTTATCCTGTTTCTCTATTAGCCGGATATGCTCTCTTAACCTATCTCTGAGGCTTCTTGAGGTTTGGCCAATATATTGAAGGCCACAAGAGCACTCTATGAGGTAGATAATACCTGTATCCTGACATCTGATAAGGTCCTTGATCTTAAATTCTTCTCCCGTTTGTGTTGATTTGAATGTCTTTGTTTTAGTGCCTCGTTTACAAGCTTTGCAGCTTATGCACGGGAAGAACCCTTTAATTGGGTCTCCTTGTAGACTTTGCATGCTGGATTTTTTCTTTCTTAGCAGGCTTGGAGCTAGTCTGTTTTTGAGATTCTCTGTTTTCTTATACACAAAGCTTGGTTGGTTTGGTAGTTTGTTTCCAATAATTTCATCATTTTTCAACAAATGCCAGTGTTTTTTGAAGATTGTTTCCATAATATGCTTGTTACTGCAGTATTCAGTAATCATTGGTACATTGAGGGTCTCTTCTGTACTTCGTTTACTCCTCTCTTTATATTTTATTAGTTCTTTTCTTTCCACCTTCCTTACTTCCTCTATCTTAAGGTCCAATTCTTCCTCTTTATACCCTCTTTCGATTAATTTTTCTTTTAGACGTATGGCTTGTTCTTCCCATTTTCTAGTGTTGGAACAGTTTTTCCGAACTCTCAAGAGTTGGCTTTTGGGAATGTTCTTTTTCCACTTTTCATGGTGGCAACTTTCGTAGTGTACGTAGTTGTTGCTGTCGACTGTTTTAAAGTGTGTGCTGGTTTCCCATTTGTTGTTTTTCACTTCTATTTGTAGATCTAAAAATACAATTTCCTTTACACTCCAAGTGTGTGTGAATTTGAGGTTCAAACTGTTCTGGTTCATGATCTCGATCGTATAGAGTAGATCTTGTATTGAGCCTTTCCAGATGATTAAAATATCATCTATGTATCTGCGGTAAAGGACCAGGTCCGCGCTCGCTGGGCAGGAGTCCCAGAAGATACTCTCCCATTTGCCCATATACAGGTTGGCATAGCTGGGCGCGAACCTGGTCCCCATGGCTGTACCGCATATTTGTTGGTAATAGACCCCCTCGTTACAGAAATAATTATGCTGTAGGATGTATTGGATGCTATCCACTATGAATTTAGCCTGATCTTCTAGCATCTCTGGATCTTTCTTCAGAAACCAATCCACTGCTTCAAGTCCCTCTGTGTGTGGTGTACTGGTGTATAAAGCAGCGACGTCACAAGTTGCCATAATCATTCCTTCTTCCCACGGGATATCTTCCAATATATTTAGAACTTGAGTGGAGTCTCTCAGGTAAGATGGGAGTGCTCTTACATATTTCTGGAGATGTTGATCCACATATTCTGACAGGTTGCTGGTGAGTGATCCAATGCCGGAGATAATTGGACGACCAGGTGGTTCTTTGAGATTCTTGTGAATCTTGGGAAGGTGATATATTATGGGTGTTATCAGGTATTTAGTGTCCAAATAGCTGTATTCTTTTTCATCCAATATACCTGATGATTTTGCTTTCGATAGGAAGAACTAAATGAACTTCTATCGAAAGCAAAATCATCAGGTATATTGGATGAAAAAGAATACAGCTATTTGGACACTAAATACCCGATAACACCCATAATATATCACCTTCCCAAGATTCACAAGAATCTCAAAGAACCACCTGGTCGTCCAATTATCTCCGGCATTGGATCACTCACCAGCAACCTGTCAGAATATGTGGATCAACATCTCCAGAAATATGTAAGAGCACTCCCATCTTACCTGAGAGACTCCACTCAAGTTCTAAATATATTGGAAGATATCCCGTGGGAAGAAGGAATGATTATGGCAACTTGTGACGTCGCTGCTTTATACACCAGTACACCACACACAGAGGGACTTGAAGCAGTGGATTGGTTTCTGAAGAAAGATCCAGAGATGCTAGAAGATCAGGCTAAATTCATAGTGGATAGCATCCAATACATCCTACAGCATAATTATTTCTGTAACGAGGGGGTCTATTACCAACAAATATGCGGTACAGCCATGGGGACCAGGTTCGCGCCCAGCTATGCCAACCTGTATATGGGCAAATGGGAGAGTATCTTCTGGGACTCCTGCCCAGCGAGCGCGGACCTGGTCCTTTACCGCAGATACATAGATGATATTTTAATCATCTGGAAAGGCTCAATACAAGATCTACTCTATACGATCGAGATCATGAACCAGAACAGTTTGAACCTCAAATTCACACACACTTGGAGTGTAAAGGAAATTGTATTTTTAGATCTACAAATAGAAGTGAAAAACAACAAATGGGAAACCAGCACACACTTTAAAACAGTCGACAGCAACAACTACGTACACTACGAAAGTTGCCACCATGAAAAGTGGAAAAAGAACATTCCCAAAAGCCAACTCTTGAGAGTTCGGAAAAACTGTTCCAACACTAGAAAATGGGAAGAACAAGCCATACGTCTAAAAGAAAAATTAATCGAAAGAGGGTATAAAGAGGAAGAATTGGACCTTAAGATAGAGGAAGTAAGGAAGGTGGAAAGAAAAGAACTAATAAAATATAAAGAGAGGAGTAAACGAAGTACAGAAGAGACCCTCAATGTACCAATGATTACTGAATACTGCAGTAACAAGCATATTATGGAAACAATCTTCAAAAAACACTGGCATTTGTTGAAAAATGATGAAATTATTGGAAACAAACTACCAAACCAACCAAGCTTTGTGTATAAGAAAACAGAGAATCTCAAAAACAGACTAGCTCCAAGCCTGCTAAGAAAAAAAAAATCCAGCATGCAAAGTCTACAAGGAGACCCAATTAAAGGGTTCTTCCCGTGCATAAGCTGCAAAGCTTGTAAACGAGGCACTAAAACAAAGACATTCAAATCAACACAAACGGGAGAAGAATTTAAGATCAAGGACCTTATCAGATGTCAGGATACAGGTATTATCTACCTCATAGAGTGCTCTTGTGGCCTTCAATATATTGGCCAAACCTCAAGAAGCCTCAGAGATAGGTTAAGAGAGCATATCCGGCTAATAGAGAAACAGGATAAAGACACGGTCCTCTACAAACACTTTGCCACGAAACACAATGGAAAAATACAAGAGATGAAATTTATGGGCATACAGAAAGTATTAAGAAATTGGAGAGGGGGTGACTTTGAAAAGACCCTCCTCAAAGCTGAATCCAAATGGATCTTTCTGATGGACTGCCTTCATCCTAAAGGTCTGAATAATAGAGAGGATCTTACTTATCTATTCAATTAACGCCAAATTACACAACTGGATAGAACTAACATCAATTTATGGTCCCCTCTCATATATAACACCTCCCTACTACCTTGATAACCTTATGCCTAAATGAAAACTCACAAGGTCAAACCGATTATCCCTCTCTTTATGAATATGGACCTTAAATCTGCCTTTGCCAAATATTTGTCAAACAAGACACACTATATAGGTTCATGACTCGACTGTTAGTGTTCACTTCACGACTCCGCCAAAAAAAACCCCACCAGCCCAGAATATGAATTCCATCTTTGAACACCCCATATCAAGAGGCTTTATGCATAGATAAATAACGCATCTGTTTAGCCACTCTTAGCACTACTCGAAACTCAATCTCAGAAATTAAGGTAACAAGCAAGGAACCATTATGTTCCCATTTGCTTTATCATCCTCACTATAGATTAGCCTTTGCTACAGACACACAAATAAAACGGTGTCAAAAACAAACTGCCCATTATGTCCAGATATCTGTCCTTAAATTATTCGAGACATTTAAAACTATAGGATATTATATCTGTTCTTAAATTATTCGAGACATTAAAAACTATAGGGAATTAAGAAAAAAACCCAGGCTGTTTACCAAGAATCTTCTACTATTTAAGAAATTCACAGATACTTTTTATTCAATTACTCATTTTTAAAGTATATAACAAAGTCTTTTCAACATGAGTTTATTCACCTTTTTGTCATTTAACCTCCGGGTCTCTGATGGAGATTACGCTAATATATATCTTATACATTTTGTATATGCAATTAGGATGTATAGCATGTAGTCTACATTAGCGAGTCTGTATTAGATTATGTTCAAACTAACTGATTAGGAAAATATGAAGGCATCTAACCCCTTTACCCTATCTAATCAACAAATTGACAACCGGAAGTGATACCGGGTTTGTTTACATCTGTCAACCCCAACCGGAAATGACACTTGGTAATACTTACCGGAAGTGACATCATACGATCGATGTTACCAATTATGAACGAACCACACTATGTTACATCTCTAGTATCCAATAGTTGAATGTTAAAAGGTAAATCATTTAGTATTAAACACATGGGAATTTCCCTAATAAAGAAACAACGGTCATTTGAAATTAGCCGAAAACCGGAAGTAGAATGAGGTACTTCCGGTTAATAGATTAGTATGCCTATTTAAAGATGCTTAAGCTTACCAATGAACCAGTCTTGATAAAGGTCCTGTGAGGACCGAAACGCGTAGACTACACATTGGTAAGCATCTTTTTGATTATTCTACTTTTAGAAAACGTTGCCACTCTATGTTTTATTTCTGCTTCTAGGAATCAACGATATTTTCACAGCCGGATTGTACAGAGGATTTCCCGGATAAATCCTTTTTCCAGCTACCACTATTTCTTATATGGATAAAGATCTATAATGGAACTTCCTTAATAGACTGTAGTCTGTAATATATTGCGGTCTATTCATAACTTTTACTGGCACATTGACATTTGCATTTTTCATTTTTTCCTCATTTTTTCCTTATTTTTTGTCGACAGTTTTTCTCCTTTTTTTCCTTGGGCCCAACAGAAGTTCACTTGGATTTTTTCAAGACACCACACGATACTTCACTTACCTTGTTTTAATATTGTCCTGTTTTATCATTTTTTGGCACAGATTTGTATTGATATTGTCCACATTTAATTTGTTTGCCTGCACTTTAGCACTGTAAGGCTTATTGTTATCCTTTGTTGAAAGACCACTTTTTATATTTTCATTTTTTCTTTTTATTTTGTTTTTTTTGTGCAGAACACTGAACACGATTTGTGGAATTAGCACTAGTTGTGTTGTCCATACCACTCTTTCTGTATCTCTCTCACTTGGTTTACCCTAGAAGGGTTTTTAGATTTATATACTGATCGCAGAGTTTTTTATTGCAACCACTGCTACTTCACATATTTTATTTGTACCTATTGCTCACTGTTTTATTTTATGTTGCAAAATAAACATTTACTGGTTAGCCAGATACCTCTGCCAACAGGGGCTAGTTCCTTAGACCTTAATTTGAGTGCGGCCACTGTCAAGCACTCAGATTGTAGGATCTTCACTGCGGCCAAAAAATTTTTGGATATGGATCCATAATCCCACTGGCATCTATCGTACAAAAATCTTTTGCACTTTACTTACCAGGTTTTAGGCCCTTAAACGGTGCCATCTAAGTCTATTTGCTGCCATCATTTAAGGGTTCATCTTATTAGTGGTATTAGACCGTGCTCACCCACGGTCAGATACATTAGGATACACCCAATTCTAGATTAGGTTCTCAACGGAGCAGACGTAATAGTCTCCCCCAATAACTAACTTGTCCTCACCTTTTAAATTTTAATATTTATCTTGTGATTACCAATTTTGTGCTGATTTTAAATAATCGGTTTTTATTTTTCATTTCATTTTTATTATTTTTTCTTGTGTTTAAATTAAATATATTTTTAAATATCTATTGCTATTTTAACTCTTGTTCATATTAATACTAATTTTATTAGTATTACTTTGTATAAAATAAATCTATTCAACCCTCCCTTACGTGAGTGTGCACTTATCCTTAGGCCGATTGGCGCTGTGATCACTATCATTGTTTCAAGCTAAGACACTTCTCAGAACAATTATAATACTGTTCGTTTGTTTAACAACCACTTCAGTTTCTGCCAAAAAAATCATGTTGTTGTTCTGGCAGCCTCAAGCCTTTCAAATACAGAAAATATCACAAAGAAATACACCTTTGCGTCCTTGCCTTGGCTAGGAACAAAGTACGTGGATGCTGGTAAAACATATTTTTAGGACCTACAGAAACATAAGCAAAACAGTTGTTCTAGATAAGCTAAACAAAATATCAATTTCTAATTGCAATAAATGTACTTTTTTTTTTTAGAACAGATAAGCTACAAAAAAGTAATTCAAGCTATTAGTAATTATGTATGTTTAGTCTATATCAGCAATTATATGCTACATTGCAAAAGATCAAATACAGAATTAGTGCTTTATAAGCATTTAAACTGTTATTTTGTCAGAAAAATTTACCATTTTGCAGTGCAGGACATACCCCTTGAAAAACCACTTGAGTTTTTTTTACCTGATCTTCTTTGCATTTAGGGACAGATATAAATAGGATCCTGCACAAATAAAGCAATCAATGTAAAGTACAGTGGGACCTCGGTTTACGAATTTAATGCGTTCTCCGGGACGTTTCGTATTGCGAAAAATTCGTAAAACCAATTAATGCGTTCCGGAGGTGAGAAAAAAGTCAAATAAAGTATTTTATCTGTTCAAAACTCTTTATAAAGTGCACTTTAAAGGCATAAATACTGTACAGGGACATGATTAATCAAGCAATAACATTTCAAACATCCAACTTTATGTTTTAAAACATCACACATCAACTTTTAAAACATGGCAGACTGTTGGTAACATGGTACAGTACACTTTAACTGTACATAAATAACACGTCAAAGGGGAAAACATGGAAAATAGCAAAACAATTTCAACACTGTTTGGAAGATGAGGAGGACGAGGGCAATTGGGCAGCACTAACACAAGCAGGTTCTGCAAAACACACAGTAAAAGGTATGCACAGCACATGAGCTGTAACAGGCATGCACAGCACATGAGCTGTAACAGGCATGCACAGCACATGAGCTGGCATGGAAACCACAGTAAAAGCCATGCACAGCAGATGAGCTGTAACAGGCATGCACAGCACATGAGCTGTAACAGGCATGCACAGCACATGAGCTGGCATGGAAACCACAGTAAAAGCCATGCACAGCAGATGAGCTGTAACAGGCATGCACAGCACATGAGCTGTAACAGGCATGCACAGCACATGAGCTGGCATGGAAACCACAGTAAAAGCCATGCACAGCAGATGAGCTGTAACAGGCATGCACAGCACATGAGCTGGCATGGAAAACAACCCCACATTGCAAAACACACAGTACAGTACTGTAACAGGCATGCACAGCACATGAGCTGTAACAGGCATGCACAGCACATGAGCTGTAACAGGCATGCACAGCACATGAGCTGGCATGGAAATCACCCCCAGAATGCAAACAACCAAGCTCAGCTCCCTACCTTTCCACTTCTTGAGATGCACCAAAAAGGCTCCAAAACCTGCTGCAAAAGGCTCCAAAAGGCTCCAAAACCTGCTGCAAATGGCTCCAAAAGGCTCCACAACTTGCTGCAAATGGCTCCAAAAGGCTCAACAACTTGCTGCAAATGGCTCCAAAAGGCTCAACAACTTGCTGCAAATGGCTCCAAAACCTCTCCAACACCTCCACACACACTTCAGTATGCAGGGGGCGGAGCTATAAACCGGGACACTTGTTTCGTATTGGGAAAAAAAGTCGTAAACCAAATTCGTATGATTTAAACAGAGCATGCAATTTTAAACAACTTTCAAATGTGCTTCTATCATCTAATTAGCTTCATTCTCAATATATCCTTTGTTGAAAAGCTTATCTAAATAGGCTCCGTAGCTGCTGATTGGTGGCTGCACATAGATGCCTTGTGTGATTGACTCACCCATGTGCATTGCTATTTCTTCAACAAAGGATATCTGAAGAATAAAACAATATAAATAATATAAGTAAATTGGAATGTTGTTTAAAATTGTATTCTCTGACTCTTGAAAGAAAATTTTTGGGTTTAATTTCCCTTTAAATAACAGGGAAAAAGCCATATAAGTAATGAAAGTGCATTGCAAAGATATTTGTTTATTCAACATAAATAATTAAACATTTTGACAAAGGGTCCGGTGAAGACTGTAACAGATTATTTTATCAGGAAATAAGTTGTAGGAGGAGATGGTTCAAGGGTATATAAGAAGAATGTTGAATAAGCACAATAGATATAAATGTGTAGAATACTTGCAACATGGGGTAGATTTAATAACTAGCAGATGCTGCTATCTACGCCCGTAGTTTCCAGCTCGCCTTTGTGGTGGCAGACTGCAATCATCAGATACGATCGGGATGATTGACACCCCCGATTGGCCGCAAATGTGCAGGAGGCGGCATTGCACAAGCATTGCACAAGAATGCTGTTGGCATTTAGCGATGCCGGGAGGACATGATTCGCTACAGCAAATCATGTCCACCCGGCAGTTAGTAAATTGACCACATAGTCTCTCTGGATAGTGACATATTAGAAACCTCACAGAATAAAGGGCTGACTATGGGGAATACAGGGCATCCCAAGGGAGTGATGTGGGTTTTCACCTAAATCTTGGCCAAACATGGAATTCAGAGACTCTATTGCCCTGTGAAATATCTTATTTTCTATTTATTTATTTTTCCATAGTTTTCGATTGCGTAACTAATAGACTAATTTATTATTTACCATTTTAATGAATTTGGTTCATAAGGTTTTGAAGGTGTTTTTGTGATACCAGTACTGGAACTCACTCTATGGGCTCCATTAAGAAGCTGCGAATGCATGCGAGCCTGCAGCCAATAGTTAAAGGGACACTCAAGTCAAAATTTACCTTTCATGATTAAGATAGAGCTTGCAATTTTAAACAACTTTCCAATTACTTCCATTAACAAACTGTGCACATTCTTTTTATATTTACACTTTCTGAGTCACCAGCTACCACTGAGCATGAGCAAGAATTCACAGAATATAGGTATATGCATTTGTGATTGGCTGATGGCTGTCACATGATATAGGAGGAGAGGAAATAGACCTAACTTTTACATTTGTTAGAAAAAAAATCTACTACTCATTTGAAGTCAAACTATGGGGTAGATTTATTAAGCAGCGAATGCTGCTTTCTACGCCCATCGTTTCAGGTTTACCTGAAACGGAAGTTAAGAGGCAGCAGTGGTAAGAACGCTGCTCCTTAACTTCTCTGCCACCTCCTCTGATCGGGATGATTGACACCTCTAGCTAGCGGCCGATTAGCCGCCGGTGAGCAGAGGGCGGCATTGCACAAGCATTTCACTAGAAATGCTTGTGCGATGTTAAATGCTGACAGTGTATGCTGTCGCCATTTAGCGAGGTCGAGCAGACATGATTCTCTGCTCGACCTTTAATAAATCTACCCCTAAGCACTATTGCATTGTCTTTTTATTGTGTATTTGTTGATTATGCAAATTTACTGTATTTACTAGCCCTTTAAGAAGCAGCGGTCATCAGACCTCTTCCTCTTAACCTACTACTCCAACTGCAAAGTGATGTTCCTCAATCCCCTGGACTTCTCCGAACGGAGAGATTGACAGCTCCTGCTTGCACGCAATTGGCCACGTGGTGTGATAAATGCTGGCAGAATATTGCTAGCTGCAAATGTGCTAAAAGGTGAACTATTGTGAGATAGATGCAACTTCATTGAGTATAATGTAGCTGAACTTGCGGATACAAAACTCAACAAGACCATAGATTCATATTTGGTATTCCAAAGCAAAAACGATTAGCGTAAGAAGTCAAAAGCAGCTTGTTACATGGTTTTAAAGTAAAAGTAGCAGAACGCTGAATCAGAGAGAGCTTTAAAGCTGCAGGTCCCCGTTAGTGTGAGCACTATAAAAAGTCAAAGCTGGTTGCATCATGATCCATTTTACCAATGAGGAGGAATAAAATAAACAGTTGCTTACAATTCTGAGGTCTATAAGTGGATGTTCTAATTTCATATTGTTTGCTCAGTTGACTACACAGAGATGTGTATTAAGTGGAAAATATGGATATAAAATTGAAGAGGACATTGTTTTGGTATATTTTGGTGCATCTAGAAAGATGGAAGACTATGGTGCCGATTTATTAAGATGCGGGCGGACATCGCTAAATGCTGACAACATACGCTGTCAGCATTTAACATTGCACAAGCATTTCTAGTGAAATGCTTGTGCAATGCCACCCCCCAATCGGCCGCTAGCAGGAAGTGTCAATATTTGTATTTTTAAATATGTTTATATATCTGTAAAGTTTTTAAATAATAATAATAAATAAAACACATTAAAATATTAAAATTGATTGATCATATTGTTTCATGCTGTTTGACTGGGAATGGCTCAAAAGTATATATATATATATATATATATATATATATATATATATATATGTGTGTGTGTGTGATTATATGTGTATATATGTGTTCATATGTATGCATTTGTGAACATACATTTTTATACATATAAACAAATAAATACACATGTATACACATATAAACACATATTTAGACATGTATACATACACACATACACATATTTAAGCATATGGGGCATATTTATCAAGAAGGAAACAGAAGTTATGAAGCAGCTGTCTAAAGACCGCTGCTCCAAAACTTGTCCGTTTGATCTGAGGCGACGGACAGAAATCAACCTGATCGAATACGATCGGGTTGATTGACACGCCCTGCTAGCGGTCGATTGGCTGCGAATCTGCAGGGGGCGGCATTGCACCAGCAGTTCACAAGAACTGCTGGTGCAATGATAAATGCCGACAGCATATGCTGTCGGCATTTATCGATGTGTGGTGGACATGATACGGTTCATCGTATCATGTCTGTCCGCACTTTAATAAATATACCCCTATGTATTTACATTGAAGCCCTTTCCAGTCAAACACCCTGCTATTTACCATATGGCAACCCTTTTAAAAACTTTTGATCAATATTTAAATTATATTGTTTATTAAAAAGTGTATATTTGAGGGTAATAGTTAATTTCAATATGTTTTAAATGTGTTTTGGGATTTTTTTAACCCTTACACTTTACTTCAGGTCTCAAGTCACTAACCATTCTCTGGTAAATCAGTTTTACCATGGACTTGTAATTTGAACTCCTGCTGATTGCGCCCCGCACTATTAGTAATTCTCTTTTTGTATTCTAGCCCAAAGTTTTTATCTAAGTGCATAATCGGACAAACACCTCATAAAAGTCATAGAAATAATTGGTTTCAGTAGTTTCATAAATATCCAGTGAGCCAAGGAGGACTGGTTAAGGGGAAGGGATTGGTTGTCAGTTAAAACTTTTAGTTAATGACCCTACTACATCTAAAGGTTTAGCCTGAAAAAGTCCTGACAAAGTTTCCCTTTCTTGGGTCAAAGCTGAAAATGTAAACGTTTAGGGTGGAGTGAGACAGATATTATCAGAGCCGTCTTTAATATTGACTGGACCCTGGGCAAAAATGTTCTTGGGCCCCTCACACCATGCAATTTCGCTTTCCACCCCAACATCCCAAAAAACAACTAAATCAATTTATTTTATATAAAAAAAAAAAAATTATTAGCCCAGCAGTGGATCATCCACTGCTGGGCTAATCTTTTTGTAAAACAATGAAATAAATTGCAATATGTGAAACTGGACCTAAGCAGTGCTAATAAGTAAATAAATATATAAATTCCTCCACTGTGGATTCATTTAATTGGCTTTTGAATGTGATTCTGGTGTGAGGTTAGCTGGTTAAAGAGATTTAGGGCAGCCAACAGGAGCAAAGCAAGTTAAAGACTGAGGAGGAAGCATGGAGGTGCAGAAAAATATAAGTTTACTGACTGGAACAGCAGAACTACTATGGGAAGCTGTAAAATCTGAGACAGAGAGAAAACAAAAACTATAAAAATAAATCTTACATTAATGTGTGAAGTATCAGCATGACACTATACATCAGCCACAGGAGCACATGTCCCTTCTTTGCTAGGAACAAGTTCCCTCTCACCCTGTACTAGACAATGCTGCATGGGGAGGGGCATGTGTGCACTCACTTATTCTTCCCACTGACACCTTTCTACAAAGCACTGTTCCCCTAACAAACTTCAGTTTGTTGATCTTAGGGCCACAGCAGAAAGAGCAGGGCTAAGGGGACCAGCAGACTGGATGCTGTTTGCCCAAGGCTGCATGGATACAGTGTGAGACAAGTCACTCAGCCTCAAGACTGAAGAGAGCAGTGTGTGCAGATGCTCAGATGCTCAAATCCTTACGTGCCTGCCTCTCCAGCTTTCTGCTGCATGCACCTACAGTCAGCCCTACCCAGAAACAATCTCCACCACCAGAGCAGTTACCTGGTAACAGTGGTAACCCCAGCAGGACCTTTTCTGATGCAGTGGGAATGGCTGGATGCCGAGTTAGGGCTTAGCATTCAGTGCTGCACAGTGCACATCTAAAACAGCACATGGCAATAGCTTGGCATGTCACATGGCGCTGGCACAGTTTCTCACAAATAAATATAAGCAGATAACTTTTGACTGTGACAGTGTTAGGACTGACTGTGTGTGTTCCCCATATCACATCAGCAGTCTGGTATTAGGACTCTTGGGCCCCTCAGCAAAGACTGGGCCCTGGGCAGCTGCCCCTTTTGCCCTGTGTTAAAGATGGCCCTGGATAGTATAAGGAACTGTGGGTCTTTTTTTCCAGACCTCTTGCTTCATTGGTTTCATATCCAGTTCTCTAAATGTTTGGCTACATGTTCCCATTGAAACCACTCAGCACAGAAGCGGTGGTAAAAGTCTTACGGCTAGATTACGAATTTTGCGTTAAGCTGAAAAAGCAGCGTTAACAGGTCCTAACGCTGCTTTTTCACTACCGCTGCTATTACGAGTCTTGCAGTTTAGGGGCACCGCACACTTCTTTGGCCTTACCGCAAACAGACTTACGTAAACTTTGTAAACCTTTTTTTCTATGGGACTTCCATAGTTCTGGTATTACGAGTCTGTCCTGGCAGGCCAAAAAGTGAGCGGTACACCCTCTACCTCCAAGATTCGTAACGCATTCTAAAGTCAGTAGTTAAGAGTTTTATGGTACAACGCCGTAGCACAAAACTCATAACTAAAGTGCTAAAAAGTACACTAACACCCATAAACTACCTATTAACCCCTAAACCGAGGCCCTCCCGCATCGCAAACACTATAATAAAACTTTTAACCCCTAATCTGCTGCTCCGGACATCGCCGCCACTAGAATAAACAGATGAACCCCTAAACCGCCGCACTTCCGCCTCGCAAACACTAGTTAAATATTATTAACCCCTAATCTGCCGCCCCTAACATCGCCGCCACCTACATTATACTTATTAACCCCTAATCTGCTGCCCCCAACATCGCCACCACCTACATTATATTTATTAACCCATAATCTGCCGCCCCCAATGTCGCCGCAACCTACCTTCACTTATTAACTCCTAATCTGCCGCCCCCAACGTCGCCGCCACTATATTAAATGTATTAACCCCTAAATCTGTCTAATCCTAACCCTAACACTCCCTAACTTAAATATAATTTAAATAAATCTAAAGAAAATTACTATAATTAACTAAATTAATCCTATTTAAAACTAAATACTTACCTATAAAATAAACCCTAAGCTAGCTACAATATAACTAATAGTTACATTGTAGCTAGCTTAGGGTTTATTTTTATTTTACAGGCAAGTTTGTATTTATTTTAACTAGGTAGAATAGTTATTAAATAGTTATTAACTATTATTAACTATTTAATAACTACCTAGCTAAAATAAATACAAATTGACCTGTAAAAAGTTACAATAACACCTAACACTACACTACAAGTAAATAAATTAACTAAATTAAATAGAATTAAATAAATTAAATTAAATTAGCTAAATCACAAAAAAATCAAAAAACACTAAATTACAGAAAATAAAAAACAAATTACAGATCTTTAAACTAATTACACCTAATCTAATAGCCCTATCAAAATAAAAAAAAGCCCCCCAAAATAAAAAAAAACCCTAGCCTAAACTAAACTATCAATAGACCTTAAAAGGGCCTTTTGCGGGGCATTGCCCCAAAGTAATCAGCTCTTTTACCTGTAAAAAAAAATACAAACAACCCCCCTAACAGTAAAACCCACCACCCACACAACCAACCCCCCAAATAAAAGCCTAACTAAAAAAACCTAAGCTCCCCATTTCCCTGAAAAGGGCATTTGGATGGGCATTGCCCATAAAAGGGCATTTAGCTCTATTGCAGGCCCAAAGCATCAGCCAATAGGATTTTTTCAACCTTAATTCCGATTGGCGGAATTTAAGGGACGCCATCTTGGATGACGTCACTTAAAGTGATATTCATTCCGAAGAAGCCATTGTTTGAAGAGGATGCTCCGCGCCGGATGTCTTGAAGATGGAGCCGCTCCGCGTCGGAAGGATGAAGATAGAAGATGCCGTCTGGATGAAGACTTCTGCCCGTCTGGAGGATCACTTCTGCCCTTCTGAAGGACCATTTCTGCCGGCTTCCTTGAGGACATCTTGCCGTTTGGATGAAGACTTCTCCCGGTAAGTGAATCTTTGGGGGTTAGTGTTAGGATTTTTTAAGGGTGTATTGGGTAGGTTTATTTTTTAGGTTAGGGCTTTGGGCCTGCAATAGAGCTAAATGCCCTTTTAAGGGCAATGCCCATCCAAATGCCCTTTTCAGGGAAATGGGGAGCTTAGGTTTTTTTAGTTAGGCTTTTATTTGGGGGGTTGGTTGTGTGGGTGGTGGGTTTTACTGTTGGGGGGGTTGTTTGTATTTTTTTTTTTACAGGTAAAAGAGCTGATTACTTTGGGGCAATGCCCCGCAAAAGGCCCTTTTAAGGGCTATTGATAGTTTAGTTTAGGCTAGGGTTTTTTTTATTTTGGGGGGCTTTTTTTTATTTTGATAGGGCTATTAGATTAGGTGTAATTAGTTTAAAGATCTGTAATTTGTTTTTTATTTTCTGTAATTTAGTGGGGGGGGGGTTTGTGATTTAGCTAATTTAATTTATTTAATTGTATTTAATTTAGTTTATTTATTTAATTGTAGTGTAGTGTTAGGTGTTATTGTAACTTAGGTTATGTTTTATTTTACAGGTCAATTTGTATTTATTTTAGCTAGGTAGTTATTAAATAGTTAATAACTATTTAATAACTATTCTACCTAGTTAAAATAAATACAAACTTGCATGTAAAATAAAAATAAACCATAAGCCACATTCAATGTCACATTCAAATTCGAATATTACATTTATAAAACACAGTATTAGACTATAAATACTATTTTGAATTTGAATGCTACATTTGAATTAGAATGTAGCATTCAAATTCAAATATTACATTTATTAAAAACAGTTGTAAACTAGAAATAGTATTTTGAATTTGAATCTTACATTCAAATTCGAATATTACATTTGAAATTGAAATTGAATGAATACATAGCTAAACATTCTATTATTTGAACAAATATTTTTGAATTTTATTGAAAAATTTGAAAATGAAAATTCGAAAATAGAATTTTATATAAACATTCGAAATTCAATTCGAAGGAATGTATAAAAGTTCGTTTTAAATTTCGAATTTTTAGAAACATTCCCCCATCCCTACTCAGTATCACTATGGCCCTAGGAATGTTCCAAATCTAAGGAATAGTTTACCTCTGTGTGGGAAATTGAAAATCCTAACAAGGATTCCTCCTTAATCGGGGTCCCCATTATATATTAGCGTAGTATATAGGCGCAACATTCAATCAAATTTAGCAAGAGATAATTTCCAAACTGCAGGATATTGCAGCATAATGTCCCTGAGCAATAATGATCTCTTGGTTTCAGTCAATTTATAAATATCTCATGAAGGATCATTTTCACTTATTTCAAAATCTTAATGCTATTTTTAATCCCTACTAATTCTAGTTCATTTTACATTTTAGATATAGGAAGTTTTTTCTTTCAATTATAATCAATGTTTAATTCCTGTATAACACTATCAGTCAGTAAACCATTCTGTTAGCCTAAGTCTCTATAAAAGGTTTCTTTTTAGGCCATCTCTTTAAAGCTTTTGTCAGATTGCTCATGCCCCTCAGGCAAGGGGATGCCTGGAGTTTCTCTAGACCTGAATACTCCTGTTTGCAGAGAGAAGGCGACTTTCTGTATACTAGATAAGGAAGGATCAGTTTGCTGCCGCATGTAGATGTTCACGTCAACAGGCTGAAGCTTGTGAAGCCTCTGACTTGTTTAATATATAAGTTCCTGCTAATGGAAGGGACGTGTTTAGATGATCACTCTACATTAGAACCAAAGAATACTAATAGCAGTGATGTGTTTAATTTGTCACTGCCAGATTCGACAAAGAGTACTTATGACAGTGACGTATTTAAATTGTCACTCCCAGATTGGATCAAAGAATACTGCAGTGACATCACGTGTTTATGCTGTCACTCCCACATTCGACAAAGGGTACTTATAGCAGTGATGTCTTTAAGTTCTCACACCCCAATTGGAACAAAGAATAGTAACGGCAGTGACGTGTTTATGCTGTCACTCCAAATTTGGTCTAAGTTTGCTATTGTATGTAATGTGTTGTAGAGATCATTCTCAGCTAACCTTAGTGACATGACATAGGCTAGACTTACCAATAAACATACATGTAATAGTGGTCTACATGTTAAGAAGCAATAGTCCTGCAGGAATCAGTTCTGCCATTACACTAAAGAAATATATGTAGTTGCACACCAACTAGTTATTATAGTGGCTACCTGTATATTTAATAAAAGACAAAAACACCATTATTGGCTGTATTATATTCAGGTATTGAAAATATGCAACATGGAAAGTTTCTCCATCTTATTAGTACAGAACTGGTGCAAAGCTTTGACAACAGTCATTACCTAATATTTATTACAAATAGTAATCCCTACCAACCGCTCAATGAAATGATACCATAACTGTATGTGACCTACTCTACCACATTAACCTTAATTGCATCATATCCCCATTGCATAAATTCCCTACCTTCCAGACCTGCCTTGTGAATCAACCTTCTTTAAACCAATCACATTAACCCTAACCACATTGCTACCACACCACAATAACCCACTTTGTTCTCGATTCCCCAGTGAATCAACCAACAACACCCACTCACTGCAATAAGTATAGCCTCACCAGCCACTCCACTGCAATAATCCCATGCTATCTGGAAATCCCTATTCCCTAGCATTAATTGTGACTTCCCCTACTACAAACACTGCAATAAACACCCCAGCAACCAAGTAACTGCCCCTTACAAAAGCTCTTTCTGCACAACTCAACCTAGCATCCAAGGCATGAAAGCCCAATGTAATCTCTAGCGTCTAAGGGACAACCTTCCAAAAAGAGGACCCCTCCAAATGATACTTTGACCCAATTTTAGCTTTAGTTTCTTCTGGCCATAGAAAAATAAAGTCCCTTGCATGGTTCTTCCTCGCCATTAACTGTGTCTTGTCCAGCTCCTGTTTTATAGGTTTTGATGGAAATCAATCAGGATTGAAGTAGGAGAGCTGAATGTTATAGCAGAGCCCTCTCACTCTTCGGCTTGCTTAAAATTCAGGATCCCTTATGTAGAAAAAACAAATCTATATCAATTTATACCTAGAGTTTTCTTAGCTCAGGACTTTACAAAACTTTTATTTTGTTAAAGCTTTCATCATTGTCATGCCCCTCAGGCAGGGTTTCCTGTAGATTCTCTTTGCCTGGAGGCCCCAGTGTTGCAGAGAAGAGCCCAGTTATTGTATAATAGAGAAGGATGCTGTTGCACGCACATATTCACATGTCAAAAGTCTGATGTTTGCTGATAACCCCTTATTCCCAGGCCACTGTCTGTGGCTCAGTTAAGGGGTCAATCTCAGTTCGATATAGTGACATAAATAATGGCTTAGGTCACAATTACCATGGAGATGCAAGTGACAGTAGCTGCACTGTTAAAAGGTTTTGAAAGTTCAAACTAAACTTTCATGATTCAAACAGAGCAAACAATGTATTAAATAAATTTATTTCATTACATTTACTTCTCTTGAACTTTAGCTTGTTTCTATGAAAGCATACTGAGATCAAAAATGTGCACGTGCTCTTCAGTACTTTATTGCATCTGTATTTACAACAATGTTATATATATAGCTATCAGCCTATACGGAATTAACTGCAATAATCATCTCTTCCCACCACAGTAAAAGCATATTCTACTTAAAAATATTCTATCAAGCGTTTGAATGAGCAGCAAGTACACATTTATTTTTTTATTATTTTTTGCTTCCAAAAAATGTTAAGTGAAATCTATTTAAATATTTATAGTAAAAAAGAAACTGCCCACTTAACTATTTCCGCTTGCCTTAATGTCCTAGCAATGTCCATCTTCTGATGGCATAACCATTCAGAATTACCTAAAACAAACTATATAAAAAGGAGGAGATCCGGACCAGTCCAAGACTATGGCTAGAAAGAAAACTGTGAAAGAACTTTGTTGATGCAACATTAAAGTGATGGTAAACTTTAGCTAATCAAATGCAATATATGTAATCATTGCCATTAAAAAAATATGTGTACTTCTTATTTTTTTAAATCTGTCCGTGAAAAGTGTTAAATCTGTGCCTGTAGTAATGCTTTTATTATAATATTATGCCGGCCCACTGGGATGAACTCTTTTTTTATGACATATCCAATAAACATCCAATCAGTGTGTGTGTCATATGACACTTCTGAAAGCCCTTTCAAAGCCTTAGGAAGCCTATGTAGAAAGTGGCTATATCACAGCCCAGCCAAAAGAGGAAATGAAAGGGGTGGATGAACAAAAGATACCAATTTGGATTATAAATATTTTATTATAAAAAAAATATACACTTTTAAATAAAAAATAAAAAAAACTATACAGTTTTGCTGTACACTAATTTATTTTTCCTGGCAAGTCTGAAATTTACCATCACTTTTAAAGTCATTTAATAGTTGGGCCTTAAAGTAACTATATTTTGTTTGAGTGTTTGTTTTTAAGGGGCCAGAATGGTATCCATTGGGTACTGAGTGGCCTTTAGGTGTGAGAGGTTTCGCTTGGGTTCAAGCAAAGTTGTGGTCAGGGGTGCTAAAGTGGGCTTTACTATGAGGATGTACTGAGGGAATTGCTAGGGTAGTGGAGAGTCTGGGAGCTAAGCAGTTATTGCAGAAGGGATTGTTTTAGCTACGGTTAATTAATTATGAGGAAGACCCAGTAAAAGCTAATGCAGTGGGAGCTGGTGCTGGTAGAATTACTTGTGCACTGGCTGGTCCAGGATACCGGATGATCCCTTTATTATAGGATTAATACTGACGCCTTAACTTGGATTTCAGAATTATTATATGCAAAAGATCTTATTGATGGAAAAAGAGAAACAGCACATATCCCCGTCAACCCATTTACACCAGCAACACTCTCATTAAGACCAAAGGGAAGACCATGGCAATTCTCCATATATACCCTTTATACCAGATATACAACCACATCAGAACTCAGTTCTTGATAGGGGTAAGTGTACTCATGATAATAAAGGGCAAGTAAATATCATTTAATTACAAGTTGTTGTTTTTTTCTGTAGTCTTACACTAAATTAACAAACTAGATAAATGTGAACATTCTTTAATGCATTAGCAGCTAATTTGCTGCAACTGTTTATCAATAGACAAGCTCCACCTTCCATTTGCCTTATTTGGAGGAGTCAATCCAGACTTTTTATTGTAGTAGATATGACTAGCCAGCCACAGTCAATTTGTTAGTAAAAGTTGCATTGATTTGTAGTTCCTTATCTCATGACCCTTGCTTAAGCCAATAAAAAGCATAAATGTGAAGTCTGCAGGGTGCGATTCCATTTCTGAGAATTAGAGAACCCACAATTACAGGAAAATGAAGCAAAATAAATCATGAACGTATACGGCAAAGCTGTTTACAACTCAATATTTATCATTTTATAATACAATCTCAATGTGTTTCATTTTCTTCAATAAACAAACAGTATTATTTGTACTGCCTTTATATGACTGCCCCTCCAAGGGTGTTTCTGTTTAGTTAAGGAATACAGGATACAATTTACTTTCCTTAAATGTTTTCAAAGTTGTAATAAACACCTGGACAAACATAGTAAAATGAATGCAAAGGTACCATTTTTCTGCAAAATAGCATAAAGTTTTTTTCCACCTGGCTTTAGGTGATCATTTTCCATTCAATAAGGAGAAATAAAAACTTAAAACAACTGCTTTTCATCCAAAATGCCGTCACACAGCAGTTCCCTTGTTTTGCTATTTCCCATGCTGCTCTGGGCTCATCCTCTGAACACACTGCCAGAGTCTGTTTGTACAGAGCTCAGCGGCAATGAGATCATCGCTTGCGATTTTAAGAGGTTTTCACAGCTGCTCCCTGGATAGAAAGAGGAAGCAGTCATGAAATCATAGTAGTAATTAGGACCCTTAAATAGAATCCAAGAAATGCTGAGGTGAAAAAAATTCTTCAGAGTTAGGGAAAAAACAATATATATATATATATATATATATATATATATATATATATATATATATATATATATATATATATATATATACGATGTGTGTAGTAGTGAATATCCTAATGTTATATGACTCAATATTTCCTTATAGAGGAACATACTACTATGTACAACGATAAAGCATATACAGTGGTAATAAACCACTGTTCTGTCTCTCTCACAATGCAGCATTATAATCAGTATAATGATTATGATAACAAACAACTTTAAACAGTTATGCTAATATACTGTGAAGCAGAGATTGACAAATATTTTCCAAAATTTGGAGCCAGTAACAATATTAAGGAGATAGCTACTACTTTTATGAGGAAAACATTTTTTTTTTTTTTAAATATATGCATGTCACATTTGTCACAAGATTTTCAAATGTTTTTATAACAAACTATATGCCTTGCATAGGAACAATGTTACACCAATACTCTATCTAATCCATTAGAAAATTTTAAATCCTAAGGTTGACATAAGAAAAACATTTGGCACAGATTTTACCTAAGAAGATCCATATAATACATGAGGTGGTGTTTAACCATGGATTTGTCAGGGCCTTAAAACCGGGACACAGAGGGGCTGTGACAGGAAGGGGTGATACCCCCTCAACCTGTGACAATCCAAAAGGATGTGGAGTAGTTTGGAGGTATGAAATTATCAGTCACTATATGCTAAAGATTACAATATTTTGAGATATGCATTTCGTTTTTAGGCCTAGATTAGTTTTCTACATAGTATATTATAGTGTAAACATAATTACAAGTATATATATATATATATATATATATATATATATATATACATACAGTATATATAAATTCACAAGTAGTGATGTTGCGAATAGTTTGCAGGTGAATAGTTCCCGGCGAACATAGCATGTTCGCGTTCGCCACGGACGGCGAACATATGCGATGTTCGGTCTGCCCCCTATTCTTTATCATTGAGTAAACTTTGACCCTGTACCTCACAGTCAGAAGACACATTACAGCCAATCAGCAGCAGACCCTCCCTCCCAGACCCTCCCACCTCCTGGACAGCATCCATTTTAGATTCATTCGGAAGCTGCATTCTTAGTGAGAGGAGGGACAGTGTAGCTGCTGCTGATTTATTAGGGAAATTAATAGCTAGGCTAGTGTATTCAGTGTCCACTACAGTCCTGAAGGACTCATCTGATCTCTGCTGTAAGGACAGCACCCCAAAAAGCCCTTTTTAGGGCTAGAACATCAGTCTGCTTTTTTTTTTTTTTCCTGTGTAATCTAATTGCAGTTGCCTGCCTGCCAGCGTGTGTGTCAGGCTCACAGCGTATACTGTGCCCACTTGCCCAGTGCCACCACTCATATCTGGTGTAACAGTAGTGTACATTTAAAAAAAAAACAACACTTTTTTGACTGTGAAATAATAGCAGACAGCTGCCAGTACCCAAGATGGCCGCCAATAAGGCAGATGGGGAGGGTTAGAGAGCTGTTTTGGGGGGGATCAGGGAGGTTGGGGGCTAAGGGTGGATGCTACACCACAGCATATGTAAATATGCTAAAAAAAATTTTTTTTATTTTTTTTAAAAACCTTTTATTTTAGTACTGGCAGACTTTCTGCCAGTACTTAAGATGGCGGGGACAATTGTGGGGTGGGGGAGGGAAGGGAGCTGTTTGGGAGGGATCAGGGGGTCTGATGTGTCAGGTGGGAGGCTGATCTCTACACTAAAGCTAAAATTAACCCTGCAAGCTCCCTACAAACTACCTAATTAACCCCTTCACTGCTAGCCATAATACACGTGTGATGCGCAGCAGCATTTAGCGGCCTTCTAATTACCAGAAACCAACGCCAAAGTCATATATGTCTGCTATTTCTGAACAAAAGGGATCCCAGAGAAGCATTTACAACCATTTGTGCCATAATTGCACAAGCTGTTTGTAAATAATTTCAGTGAGAAACCTAAAATTGCGAAAAAATTTAAGTTTTTTTTAAATTTTGATCGCATTTGGCGGTGAAATGGTGGCATGAAATATACCAAAATGGGCCTAGATCAATACTTTGGGTTGTCTACTACACTACACTTAAGCTAAAATTAACTCTACAAGCTCCTTACATGCTCCCTAATTTACCCCTTCACTGCTGGGCATAAAACACGTGTGGTGCGCAGTGGCATTTAGCAGCCTTCTAATTACCAAAAAGCAACGCCAAAGCCATATAAGTCTGCTATTTCTGAGCAAAGGGGATCCCAGAGAAGCATTTACAACCATTTATGCCATAATTGCATAAGATGTTTGTAAATAATTTCTGTGAGAAACCTAAAGTTTGTGAAAAAGTGAACAATTTTTTTTTATTTGATTGTATTTGGCGGTGAAATGGTGGCATTAAATATACCAAAATGGGCCTAGATCAATACTTTGGGTTGTCTACTACACTACACTTAAAGGGACATGAAACCCACATTTTTTCTTTCATGATTTAGAAAGAGAATGCAGTTTTAAACATCTTTCTAATTTACTTATATTATCTAATTTGTTTTATTATCTTGATATTCTTTGCTGAAAAGCATATCTAGATATGCTCAGTAGCTGCTGATTGGTTGATGCACATAGAAGCCTCATGTGATTGGCTCACCATGTGCATTGTTTTTTCTTCAACTAAGGATATCTAAAAAACTAAGCAAAATAAATAAAAGACGTAAATTGTAATGTTGTTTAAATTTATATTCTCTATCTGAATCATGAAAGAAAGATTTTGGGTTTAATGGCCCTTTAAGCTAAAATTAACTCTACAAACTGCCAACATGCTCCCTAATTAACCCCTTCACTGCTGGGCATAAAACACGTGTGGTGCGCAGTGGTATTTAGCAGCCTTCTAATTACCAAAAAGCAATGCCAAAGCCATATAAGTCTGCTATTTCTGAACAAAGGGAATCCCAGAGAAGCATTTACAACCATTTATGCCATAATTGCATAAGTTGTTTGTAAATAATTTCTGTGAGAAACCTAAAGTTTGTGAAAAAGTGAACAATTTTTTTTTATTTCATCGCATTTGGCGGTGAAATGGTGGCATGAAATATACCAAAATGGGCCTAGATCAATACTTTGGGTTGTCTACTACACTACACTTAAGCTAAAATTAACTCTACAAGCTGCCTACATGCTCCCTAATTAACCCCTTCACTGCTGGGCATAAAACACGTGTGGTGCGCAGTGGCATTTAGCAGCCTTCTAATTACCAAAAAGCAACGCCAAAGCCATATAAGTCTGCTATAATGGCATGTCTGGCACACAGTGTTGGAGCAAGGGTCCATCTGACCACTGATACCTGGTCTGCAAAGCATGGTCAGGGCAGGTATATCACCTACACTGCGCACTGTGAAGCGGGCGTAACCCTTACACTACCTGATCGATACAACATCATACCTGATGTTTTAAAGCACGTTATTCCAAACAATTTAGGAATGTTAGGTTATTTATGCCCTTTATGGATTAAAACAAGACTCAACTATGTAATTTTCCATGGGAGTTTTGCCATGGATCCCCCTCCGGCATACCACAGTCCAGGTGTTAGTCCCCTGGAAACAACTTTTCCATCACTATTGTGGCCAGAAAGAGTGTCTGTGGGTTTTAAAATTCGCCTGCCTATTGAAGTCTATGGCAGTTCACCGGTTCGCGATCTTTTGCGGAAGTTCGCATTCGCCGTTCGCGAACCCAAAATTTTATGTTCGCGACATCACTATTCACAAGTGAAAAGGTCAGTGTTCTGTTTTTTCTGACGATTTCTGCTTTTAATGCGAGAGCTTGGATCCTAACTTGCTTTATTCGCTGGGCCTTACTTTTTACTACTACTATAAGTATGCTTACAACCTTCACTGACCTATTGCTCCTTTTTCACACCTCACATTGCCCTCCTTTTCTCATCTGCCACCTTCCTATATGCTTCTTACAATCTAATCTTCCTCAGATTCCAACTTTTGGGCTGGGCCATCTCCCATTTAGGGCCAAATTACAAGTGGAGCGCTAAATATCGCTTTAGTGAATGTGATATTTGCGCTCCGCTGAGTAATACCAGTGCACACTTCCATAGGCTCCTATGGGAGCCTTATTCTCATGCCGTGGGAAAAGTGTAAATATATATGTATACTGTATGCTTATATATATATGTGAATTTACATATATTAACAAATAAATATATATGTATATAAGCATATACATATACTGTATATTTACAGGGAACACACAGTTCCCATAGACCGCAATGTAAATGTACTTCTTAGTGCTTTTTTTTTTTTCAAACACCCCAGACCCTCTAACTTTAGCCCCCAAAAATTTTCTGGTGCAGTTATTTTATTAAAAATATTTTTTTATTTTTTAATGAAATACACACCACTGTATTTTGGGGGCATTTGGGGCACATTTATAAAATTAACCAGAGATCTGATCTCTGGTTAATTTTATAAGTACTAATTGCTACTGCAAGCTCGTTGTAGCAATAACTAGCCACTTGTTATTTATTGCCTGCCCGCAAATGGGCAAATTTGCCTGTTTGCGGGTGCACAATAAATTAGTGCTCCACTTGTAATCTAGCCCTTAAACTTTTTTGTACTTGTCTTTTTGTATATTTTGTGATAGTATTCACTGATATAGCACTGCTGAATATGGTTTCTCTTTTGGGTTGAAAAGGCTTAGAAATTGAAGCAAAAACACCAGAGTTGCTGTATAATGTTTTCATCTGGGAAATTTGGTTATAGATTTTTCAATAATAATTTAAAATATTAAAGGCAAGAATAAAAAAGAGATGTGTCTGTCAGGTTCTCCTGACTTGTCTAGCCATTCTTAATGACAATGCAAAAGAAGCACTGCATAATGTAACAATCTTTTCACACAGCAGTCCTGATGATCATAGATTATCCTGCTTAGAGAGATATTGTAATGCAGACTTCACAGGGCTGAACATGCTGAATGATCAAATAAAAAGGGTGAAACTCTCCAGCACTGTGATATCTCTTTCATTTCTGCATGTGAAGTAGAGACAAGCCCTGTGCAACATAGCACTGTATGATATTTGAGAGTTTTGTTACACTTTGTGCTTTGCATATTATATTTTATTAGATTAAAACGTTGCATTTTCTCTTTTATATTGTAATACATTTAGATATAGATATATATCCAGCAGTGATTTTACAAATTTTCATTATGTTTTAAAAGTTTCTGTTTTACTATTTCTATGTATTTTTTTACAAATTACATTGCACTACATATTTTCTCTATTGTAAAATAAAACACAGAAAATGAGAAGGACAGGGAAGTTCCCTGGGCTGAATAGGGAAGTTCCCAGGGTATGTCTGAAGCTCTCTCACAAGTCTTGTGAAATGCTGTAAGCATTTTAAACAAGCTGGTGTCACTGATTTTTCTCACCAGCTGTATGCAGTTGAAGTTTGCTCAAAATTCACAATACACTTTTTTAACTGACAGAAGCAAGTTAAATCATAGGGAAAACATTTCAGGTTAATTTGTAATTGATGCAGATGGAGACTTTGGCCTCTAGTTATCAAGCCGTCAACCTCAAATACGCTGGAATTCCACAGCATATTTGTGGCGAGGCTGATTCGCCTAAGTTATCAAGCCCTACACACCAGCAAAAGTAGAATTTAGTGACATAAGCCTCGATCCGCCGGACTCAGATTGATTCTTACGTCACTCCAGATGTTCCGCACACAAGTTCGGCACAATCTGACTACTTTTGCTAGTTATCAAAAAACTAGCAGGTACGCTCGGCACTTTTCCGGCCCAGCGTACCTGGTTTTCAATCCGCTGCCCTGGAGGCTGCGGATCCCATAGGAATCAATGGGAGTCTGACCATAGCGAAAGTTCATGTTCGCTGCTGCCCGACATCCCATTGATTCCTATGGGAGCTGTCTACACCTAACACCCTAACATGTACCCCGAGTCTAAACACCCCTAATCTGTCCCCCCCTACACCGCCGCAACTAAATAAAGTTATTACCCCCTAAACCGCCTCTCCCGGAGCCCACCGCCACTCTAATAAACTGATTAACCCCTAAACCACCGCTCCCGGACCCCGCCGCCACTATAATAAATATGTTAACCCCTAAACCGCCGCTCCCAGAGCCCACCGCCACTATAATAAATATGTTAACCCCAAGACCGCCGCTCCCAGACCCCGCCGCAACTATAATAAATATGTTAACCCCTACACCGCCGCTCCCGGACCCTGCCGCCACTATAATAAATATGTTAACCCCTAAACCGCCGCTCCTGGACCCCGCTGCCACTATAATAAATTTATTAACCCCTATCCTGTCCCCCTACACCGCCACCACCTATAATACATTTATTAACCCCTATCCTGCCCCCCCATACACCGCCGCCACTATAATAAAATTATTAACCCCTAAACCTAAGTCTAACCCTAACACCCCCCTAACTTAAATATTAATTAAATAAATCTAAATAATATAACTCTTATTAACTAACGGCTAGATTTAGAGTTTTGTCGGTAAGGACCCGCGTAGCTAACGCTGGCTTTTTTCTGGCCGCTCCTTTAAAATAACTCTGGTATTGAGAGTCCATATAATGTCAGCGTTAGGCTCCAAAAAAGGAGCGTAGAGCATATTTAACGCAAATGCAACTCTCAATACCAGATTTGCTTACGGACGCGGCCAGCCTCAAAAACGTGCTTGTGCACGATTCCCCCATAGGAAACAATGGGGCTGTTTGAGCTGAAAAAAACCTAACACCTGCAAAAAAGCCGCGTTCAGCTCCTAACGCAGCCCCATTGTTTGCTATGGGGAAACACTTCCTACGTCTGCACCTAACACTTTAACATGTACCCCGAGTCTAAACACCCCTAACCTTACACTTATTAACCCCTATTCTGCCGCCCCCGCTATCGCTGACCCCTGTATATTATTTTTAACTCCTAATCTGCCGCTCCGTAAACCGCCGCTACTTACATTATCCCTATGTACCCCTAATCTGCTGCCCCTAACACCGCCGACCCCAATATTATATTTATTAACCCCTAATCTGCCCCCCACAACGTCGCCTCCACCTGCCTACACTTATTAACCCCTAATCTGCCGACCGGACCTCACCGCTATTATAATAAAGTTATTAACCCCTAATCCGCCTCACTAACCCTATAATAAATAGTATTAACCCCTAATCTGCCCTCCCTAACATCGCCAACACCTAACTTCAAACATTAACCCCTAATCTGCCGACTGGAGCTCACCGCTATTCTAATAAATGTATTAACCCCTAAAGCTAAGTCTAACCCTAACACCCCCCTAAATTAAATATAATTTAAATCTAACGAAATTCATTAACTCTTCTTAAATAAATTATTCCTATTTAAAGCTAAATACTTACCTGTAAAATAAATCCTAATATAGCTACAATATAAATTATAATGATATTATAGCTATTTTAGGATTTATATTTATTTTACAGGTAACTTTGTATTTATTTTAACCAGGTACAATAGCTATTAAATAGTTAAGAACTATTTAATAGCTAAAATAGTTAAAATAATTACAAATTTAACTGTAAAATAAATCCTAACCTAAGTTACAATTAAACCTAACACTAGACTATCAATAAATTAATTAAATAAAATACCTACAATTACCTACAATTAAACCTAACACTACACTATCAATACATTAATTAAATACAATATCTACAAATAAATACAATGAAATAAACTAACTAAAGTACAAAAAATTAAAAAGAACTAAGTTACAAAAAATAAAAAAATATTTACAAACATTAGAAATATATTACAACAATTTTAAACTAATTACACCTACTCTAAGCCCCCTAATAAAATAACAAAGCCCCCCAAAATAAAAAAATGCCCTACCCTATTCTAAATTACTAAAGTTCAAAGCTCTTTTACCTTACCAGCCCTGAACAGGGCCCTTTGCGGGGCATGCCCCAAGAAGTTCAGCTCTTTTGCCTGTAAAAAAAAACATACAATACCCCCCCCCCAACATTACAACCCACCACCCACATACCCCTAATCTAACCCAAACCCCCCTTAAATAAACCTAACACTAAGCCCCTGAAGATCTCCCTACCTTGAGTCGTCTTCACCCAGCCGAGCCAAATTCTTCATCCAAGCGGAGCAAGAAGAGGTCCTCCATCCGGTAGAAGTCTTCATCCAAGCGGGGCAGAAGAGGTCTTCCATCCGATTGAAGTCTTCATCCAAGCGGGATCTTCTATCGTCATCCATCCGGAGCGGAGCGGCAGCATCCTGAAGACCTCCGACGCGGAACATCCATCCTGGCCGACGACTGAACG